>NW_007728127.1:178544-203308 GCF_000696425.1 Galeopterus variegatus | reverse complement strand
GCCCTACAATCCAACAATACTGATGCTTTAAATAACACTTGTGAGCCTAAAAGGTGGATAAAGTGACTGACATTTTAAGTGAATTAGGGGAAGTGATTTTTTCGAAGATAACCTAGGGAATCCACCAGTAAGGTGATAAGTCCTTTTGTAAAACAAAACCTCATCCATCATTTTTCTATCTCTGTGAGTTCATGTTTTATTATATTAGATTTTAGCAGAGGGGTCACTTGTCTCATTCATATGCTCTTAAAATTTTAAATAAAATAAAAACTCTGGTGAAGAGTCTCTAGAAAAATAGCTTTCTAAATTAACTCTAGCTTCTATATAATTTCTTTAAATGGCTACTTAAAATATGACAGCTATCTTAACTGGTAAAACGTAATAGGCTTGATTATTATGTATTTCAATATCCATTGCAACTTCTTCTCACCACACAAGTTCTTAAAACATTTCAACATGGCAGAATAAAGTCCACTGTCTTATAAAAGTTATCTAACCAACGAATCACATTTTATATTTCTGAAATCCTCAGTAATTTTTATAATTAAAAAATAGAGCTGTGGTAATTATATAAATAATTACTAAAAACAAGTAATCTTTCCATATAAATGTTTGCAGAATCGATATGCTCAATTACTGCATAAAATTTGCAATAGCATATCACTCATTTCTTTGTGGTAGTAATCTAAAGATGAGCATCGTAACAGATAAATAAGTTTTACATATCAGAAGAAAGGAATATTAAGCTTTCAAAAAGAATTAAAATGGTTTTAACATGACTATTGTCCTAGTTATTGACAATTATCATATCATTCAAAATAAAGAAGCCGCATTTGTTCAACAGTTTACTACTTTACCTATAAAAGAAAAAACATTGACTATGGTGCTTCTTAAAACCTAGATTAAATTTTGCTCTCTTGATTGACAAAAATCTGTGTGTAAAGAAAGGAAAAACTTTTATATCATTCTGAGTAACTGAGTACACACCTGGTCTTGTTTGTAGTCACAGAGAGCCCTGAGAATAATGGGTTTATTGCTTCTGTAGTCCGGGTTACGTGGTTTCAGCTGTATAATTTTCCTGGACTTGTTTACCAAGTTCTGCACCTGACGCTTATATTCAAGGATTTTCTCTCGTTCTTTCTGCAATTGCAAATAAAATCATACTTTAACATAGATACCCTGCGAATTTTAGAGATCTTCAAATAGCATTAATGTAGCTACTACAACATTACAAATTAAATATCACTATAGTTACATGAGCTGTAAAAAGCCCCAAATTCATCCTCAGGAAAAATGAAAACCTTTCATAATAGCCACTCCAGAAACTACAGACATGAATTCAGTGGGTAAGAAAGAATATAAGAATATGCGCGATAAAATTTGAAGTATGCTTTCCCAAAGGAATTATCGTGTTAAGTAATCAGAGTTCTCTCCCTTTTTTGTTCTGAGCAGATTACTCAGGAACTGAAATAAAAGTAGTCCTCAACAATAACTGAGCACGTAAACAGGTTCATTTTGAGAAACGCCACTGAAAGATGAAGAAAATGCTTGCTGGGGCTCTGGGTGTGCACTGTACAATAATACCAATCAGCAGTGTGAGCTGCGTCTGGGGGGTGCATTTATCTCCCCCTGGGTGTGGCTGCTGAGGCTCTGCATCTGAGATGATACCTCCAGCTCCTTGATCTGTTCCAGCAGGTGCTGCAGGGGCATGTTCTTGTCACAGGGGTACTTCTTCCTGATGGAGTCTTGGAGCCCCTTCAGGTAGGCTTCAGTCGACTGGGCCTCTTCAAAAAACTGTTAAGGATGAGAGTGATCCCACGCCAATGAAAAGCAACTCAGTAAGCAGTCCCATCTAGTAGTGCTGTTAAGAGGACTATCATCCCTAAGCCTCCCTTTGATAGGTGGCTAAAAGAAAAGATTAGAGCAGGAAGTATTTACGTATGTGATAACAAGAGATTATGAGTGACTAGTGACCAGGTTACAAATCTATGCTCCTCTAAACTGAAAACCAATAAACAGAATTTATGCAATATTTTCAAGAATATATTTTCAGTGCTTTTAAAGACACTCAAAAAATAAGTCATAAGAAAAGATAAGACATAAAAGACAATGAAATTATAACTAAGTATAAAAACCTGGAAGTAGGCAGCATTTTCTTTGAGATGAACGTCAATGCATTTGGTGATCTGAAGAATCCAGCTCCACTGTGTCTGAAGAGTATCCATATATGCCTGAAAGGAGAAAATGTCAGCTATCTTACCTGCACTCAGTCATACAGATACATACATTCCTAGAGATATAGGTGAGCCTGAATGAAAGCTAGGAAATACCCTTTTATCCACTTCCAAGTCAAGCAAACTTTTTTCTAAAAATTGAAAACGATTTCCCACCAGAAAACTCTTGGTGTGGCAGAAATTAAATTTTAAAATTAATTTTAACAAATAGATACCATTAGGAATGTTAGTCAAACGATTACTTGAAGGGCACAACTACTGACCAATCAGAACAGACACTGGGGATAGCACTGGAGCAGGATGCCTCTGCCACACCAAACCCTGTTCCTGGACAGTGCTGGATCACAGGAGATCTGAGGCATCCAGGCAGAGGACTTGGGAGCTTAAGACAGCAACTCTTACCAACTGATATGGAAGTTTCGATTTTTTAAACAACCAATATGGCCATCCAAGTGCTACCAGCTAACATCATCAGCCTTGAGTAAAGCTCACAGATGGCAGTCTAGGGAAGGATCAGCAGACTACAGCCCACAGGCCACATCCAGCCCACTGCCTGTATTTGTAAATAAAGTTTTATTGGAACACAGCTGTAGGGAAAGTGAAGGAAAATGGTCAGGGCCCTTCAGATGTTCAGAATCTTGCCAAGCACTTGATCTAAATATGCACGTGTGCCCTGGTATTTCTTGGTTGTCCGATGTAGTTGTGTATGTGTGCCCAGGTGTCTTGGGTTATCAGACATAGTATAAAGGACGAGCGGCTCTAATCCACAGTGCCCTCAGGACACCCTGGGAGGTCACTAGGGCGGCTGCTGTTGCTAGCTACCTAAGCCTACATCTGAATAGAGCCTATTAATTTTTTACCCACAGCTCGCAGGGTCTTTTCCTATTACCTAGCTCATGGACCTGCAGGTGAGGGGTTTGTGACCCAGTCTGTACAATGGGTTTGTAGGGTCTGTGAGCCAAAGCCCTAGCAATACAACAGCCAGTGAGCATTCACTTACGTATAGTCTAAGGCTGCTTTCTCAATACAATGGCAGAGTTAAGTAATTATAACAGAGACCAAATGGCCCACAAGTCCAAAATATTTATTATCTGGTCCTTTCCAGAAAGTTTGCCTAACCCCTGGCCTAGAAAATAAAAAATAAAGTTGACATGGCTTTATGATGAATCAGAACCATTCATTCGCAAGTCTTACTTTATGAAAATTTTCTTTTTTCCCTAACAAATATAAACCTCATGAAGCATACCTCAATTTTGTCTGAAGCTGGATGCTGATTGAGGACAAGTTGGTCACTTTCTTGTTTAAGTTTATTGAGCTCTTTTTCCTTAACTTCCAGTTGACTCATGCGTATCTGTGAATGAAAGAAAAGCAAATCCTTTAAAGTAATTCACCATTAACCTTCCATCACTTCCACAGTATTTAAAGGAAGTTAAATACAAACCTGCATTTTGGAAATGAACAATGCCAAAGAATCATGCTGTGTTCTCCTCAAGAATCACAGCATTTTGAAGGCTAGAAAGGATGTCTGAGACAGGACAGCACACGGATGGGGCCAGACTGTCACACGGCTTGTCCAAGATCAGACAGGCAGAATGACAACTACAACCGTTCCTGAGATATTCTAAGTCCGGGTCTCAATACACCTTCCCACAGTGCTGCCCACGTTCTGGGTTATCTGAATGAACCTATTCTTACCCCGTCCAAACAAACCACTGTCTTCTGGGATATTAAACAATGTACTGCCCCTCTGAACTCACTGAAAAGTTTTCCGGAAGGAATGGTTTTTCATGACCATTTCAAGACGTCAAGGGAGGCTGAGTTATAAGTGGCTGATGACATTATTAAAAGGCCACTCATCCCCACCTGTAACCTCCAAGGCAACAGCCTCGAGACAAGCGTCTACAGCTACTTGGGGAGCTTACGGAGAAGGCCTCCTGTTTCTGAGCGATGTTGGTGTTCTTGTCGCTCCAGTCGTACAGCAGCTCCTCCTCCTCGCAGTCGTTGATCCACATGATTTCGCGGGACGTGGCCTGGATGATGCTCTGCAGCTGTCGCAGGTGGTCCATTCTCTCAAAGGATGCTTTCTGCACAGGAAGTTCAAAAGCAGCGTTAAAATAACAATATGCAGGGCCGGCCCGGTGGCGCACTGCTACAGTGCGCCACTTGGGAGTGCAGTGGTGCTCCCACCGAGGGTTCGGATCCCACATACAGACCGGTTCCCGCTCACTGGCTGAGCGAGGTGTGGGAGCAACACCGAGGGTTGCGATCCGTTACCGGACACGAAAAAAAGACAAAAACGAAAAATAAATAAATAAATAACAATATGCAGATGTGTTCTCTGCAGATTTCATAGATGAAACCCCTGTGGTTCCTTTTACCAAAAAATAAATAAATAAATAAAAAATCACGTTCACCTCGTCCATCCCAATCTTCAATGAACAAAACCGCATTTTAGATTCAAATAGCCTAATCCCAAAGGGTCCTGATTCAAATACTGATGTTTGGATTCAATAATTAGCTTTAGACTATAAAGAGGAAAATCAAGCTTTTCCTAACTTCTCCCTCCCCACAAAACTTCAAGGTGCCATGAGTCACACCCAGCCCTAATAGGAAAACTGTTGTATCACCACTAGCCATGTTATTTAAAAAAAGTATCACTGCCGACAAGCAAATGCTGGAAAAGTGAAGACACAGTGACAAGTAGGCAGAAGAATGGAAATCTCTTTTCTTACAAATCAAGCGACCAATACAGTCTCTCATAAAATGGTGATGATGGTCTGGTAGACCTCTATCTGAAGAAAATTAGTTTCATTTTTGCTTATACTTCATCAAAAGGCCACAATTCTCAAGTGGTAAGGCTTTACTGCTTTAACTGCAATACTTAACAAGTGCCATTTATGTGACACTTAACTTGCAAACATAACAGCACTAGGTACTGTCTTCAGAAAAAAAGCATTTAAAATTCACATCTAAAGGAAATTCAGCAGTAGCAACAAAATTAGCATCTATAAGAATACTTCAGGGTGGTTAGGTGTTATGCCAAGCAGGTACCTCACTTCCAGGAGATGGTTGGTGTTCATGGAACTCAACTCAATTGAAAACGACAGAAATGTGCACTTGAGGAATAAGTGGTCTTACCAGCAGGTTTTCATACTCCTCCTCCAACTGGTAGATAGCAGATTTCTCACGCTAGAGGATGACAAAAAGCAGGTCATTATTTAATTCTTCCTGTGGACATGTATAGAAAGAGCAACCCTTGTAAACCTTCTTTTTTTCAGATATTGGCCTCAGATCCCTCAGCAGAAGTATTTGCTCTATGAAATTTCTTATGCCCAGGGACACTTTCCCAGGTGGTTTAAAGGCAAACCCTTGCTGGCCTAGTAGCACCATCTCCACATGGTACAGGCCCGATCACTGTCACGTAAAGACTCTCTTGCTACAAAATATTTTAAAGTTTGAAAATATGGTTTAGGATTCACTAGACCTTAGAAAACTGAGGGAGAAAGTTGGTCAGGTACTCAGGTGGACAAAAGAAAGGCAAAAAAAGCTGGAAGAAATAGTGAGGATGATTTAAAAGTGCACCAGGAACAGAACTGGCCTGCACCTGGATCTTGGACTTCCCAGTCTCCATACCATAAGAAACAAATATCTGTGTTGAAGCCAAAATAAATAAATTAATTAATTAACTTAAAAATAAAAATGTAGAGATCTGGGGGGAAACTAAGCACTTAAGATCAGATTGATATTTTATGTCATAATTCTTGATCCAGCTTCAAGTCTGACTTTTTCAGCACAGAAGTGTGAGGATGAGACACGATTTCCTTCAGTAGAAAGACACTTTACCACGTAGGAAAGGATTCACCAACAACACAAACTATATGACTGCTGCATTTTCTCTATTGGAATAGATTCTCTTCTTTCTGCAGAAACAAACTACTGCCCCCCAAAATGCTTATTTACAAACTGCAAACAAAACGAGCATTTGCATGGTCTCGGCCTTTCATTTAACTCCTCCTCGGGTGTTAATACAATCTCTAGTAGGTCTATCTGATTCCACTTCCCCACTTACAAAATTGGATTTTTAAAAATTTCCAGTCTCTTGGGAAAGAAATAATAGCCTAATGTTTCAGATCAAATGGCCTGGGATAGAGTAATCACACAATCCTTGTTTATGCTGTTTTGAAGACTCTAAGATGAAACATTGAAAAGTACCAGGTCGGCTTTAATTTTGTCCAGTGTCCAGCGGTAGTCTCCGATGGTGTTGTGGATGACCCGGTGGCTGTTGATGTTCTGCTCCACTGAGGCCTGGTCCACGCCCCAAGCCACTGTGTCCATCTCGGCCTGAAGAAGGGCAGAGAAAGAGTGTGCCCTTCACGTTCGCTCCTTGGCATCTGACCCCCTTATCTACAGCGTCAGGGGTCAGAGTACCAAGGGACATATAGGACATTGTTTCAGGTAAAACTAAAGATGGTAAGTACAAAGCACTTTTGAAACCAAAATATTTTTTAAAGGTTTAAGACTCCCAAACAGCTAATGGGAGTTGCCAAATACTTCCCTCAACTTGTCTGACCCCAACTCAAGATGGGTTGAGGAGGAAATTCAGAAATGACACCCTTGAGACCTTCTTCTGAAAAAAAAAATCCACATGTGCCCGTGCAAGTGTGCATGTGTATAGATATTAGCAGGTATGCATATGCATGTATGATATAACGATGTTATAAAATACAGACATTTCTTTATTCATTTTAAAATGTGCATCAAAAATTGCTAACTACAATCATGCACTGCTTCCCAAGATAAATAGCTAACCTAAAAGTATCTTTCACGGTTTATTTCTTTACATTGTTTTGATGACTATAAATGTTGGCTCTTTAAAATCTAGCATTTAACCTTTCCCTTTCAGGATGCAAAATTCCCTGTGGCACAATTCAAAAGAAAGTTACTATACATACTCAAGGTCTTAATTTCAATTAATGTTAGCAATATTAAGGTGGTGTGGGCCGGCCCAGTGGTGCACTCGGTAGAGTGCGGCACTTGGGAGCGCAGCGGTGCTCCCGCTGAGGGTTCGGATCCCATATAGAGACGGGTCTGCTCACTGGCTGAGCGCGGTGCGGGCGCAACACTGAGGGTTGCGATCCCGTTACCAGTCACGAAAAAAGACAAAAAAAAAAAAATTAAGATAGTGGATTTATGTTAGCTGTTTTAAAAATTAAATCTGACTAAACTTATTATTTGAGTTGCAAATTTAAGAATGCCACATAATGAGAACTGATCACATAGTTCCACAAGTTTCACACTGGGGCAAGTCCATTATCTCATCCTTCTTTTGCATGAGTACATGTAAATTTCCAAATCACCTGTGTCATCACTTGGACATGCCAAGAGCTAACATTCCAGTCTGGGATTGCAGCAAAGAACATAATAGACATTGTTCTAAGCCACATCCGTGTTCTCATGTACTTGGCCAGGCTTCAAGAAAGGGGAGCCATTTCAGAGTCAGACAACTGAAGGTTACCCAGGATTTTGACCTTTCTCTCTTGCAGAGCCACTCAAAGGCTTTAAAATAGAGCCAGGTGTGTGCACTGGGAACCTAATGAGATGACCAGGCTCCAGCTGACACCGCTCATTACCAGCCAGGTGTAGAATATCTGACCCGTCCATCAGCAGAAACACAAGTTAGGGAAACAAAACAAAAACCTGGCACAGGAGATGTGTGCCTGCCTTGTGATAGTTCTGCTGGGGAAACTTATCAGCTGTGCCCTGCAGCTCATTCTCCTGGGAGTGAGGGAAGAATGCAGGCTGTGCCTGGGTGAAGAAGGGATAAGAGGAAAGGGCTGGAGAGAGAGAATCCTAGAGCAAACCCACAGTAAGTGATCAGACTACTTTTAGTTTGTTTGAAACTGAGGGCCGCCTGCCTGATCTGAAAAGCATCACTCAGTTGTTTCTGTTAGAAAATGACACATAACTGAGTTCATGTGATAACGCCTTTTTCCAAAATTTAAAAATGTTGACTCTTTGTTACAAAGTACTCTTAAAAAGCTATGCTGACATGAATACAGAAGATGACAAATTATGGGCTGTCATTTTCTATAACTGTCATACTAACTAAGAAGACATTAGGGTATACGGCATTTCATAGCTAATCTGGTCCAAAGGCTGTTTCGCCTACCATGGCGGATCCTTAAAGACGCAGTTCAAGCCCCCTTCTCTCTGCCACGTCTTCCTTTGATGGCTCCATTCCACAGGGATGAGAGCACCACCTTCACCCCCTTCCTAATTAACCAATATTTTATTATAGCTCTCACATGGCAATTAATCACACACTGATTTGGATAGAAATTTGGCATTTGGGTGTATATATCTTTTCTTCAATAATATTCATTTTCAGGACTATAGAACAGTTTTAAACCCTTAGTTCCTGGCACGATGCCAATACATATAAAATCTTCAAGAAATGTGGTCAAAGATTAGAAGGAAGTTTGAAAACATGCACATAAGTTTGTACTTAGGTTTTTAAGATTATAACTGACTTTTCTCCTCTGTAAGCCCCACCTCTGTAAATAGTCTATAGTCTTTATAGTAAATAGGAGAAAAAGTTAATTGAATGAATAAATGAGTGAATGCATGAATGAATGTTTAGGAGCAAAAGCCTTCAGCACTCAAGAAAGAACACACACAATAATTTTAAAGTGGTTAAGAAATTTTAGGACCCCTGCTAAATTGGTCCAACAAGAACTAATCACACCAAACTTACAACCACAACCACAGTGAGTAACAACTGATCTCGCCACATATTCTAACATATCCACCTTCCCAAGAGAAGGATGGTTCATTAGTAGTAAGTTTTCATTATGAAATTCCCATCTACATGATTATGGCATATTTCTACTGACACCTGTTCATTATAGGGCATAATTACTCCATAAAACTACATAATAATTAGCATTGAAAAATACTCTGTAGAAACTGCAGTTCTAGGGAAAGGATCGGTACATACTTCCGCCAACATTTTACTTCACTCCCACCTCAGTGACTTGATGGTTGCATAGGGAGACAACTGATACTTCAAAAATGTAAGGTCAGCAACCAATGAGCCCAAACCAGCATATCCAGTTCCAGCTCCTCCAATTTGTTAACATTTTAAATGAACTGCCACAACCTTTTTTTTCCCTAAGTACCTACAACCTTTTTTTCCCCCCTACGTACCTATCACTAATACAGATAAAGTAAGTTAGCACTCAAGTAGAACAATGAAGTTATTTAGCACATGAACTCCCACAACAGATTTTCTGGTTGTGAATGGTGAGAGCTGGATATTCAAAAATCTAATTAAATCATACCTGTTAGATATTACCTGTGTGATAAAGTATGACCTGAAGCAATGCGGCCAACTCCCTAAGCCACACAGGGGGGAAGGAAAAAAAACTCCCTGAAATTTCGCTTCTTTCAAAAATAAAAGACCACTTTCAAATTGTATAGGAGGAAAATTCTGAAAACAGCAAGTTGTTGCTACCATCTGAGGTCGAGAACACTGGGGCTGAGCCTGCCACGCTCTGTACACAGGTTCAGGATGTTTAAGAAACAATACTTGTCCATCTAGAAGCTTCTTACCCTTTGCTGCCTCATCCACCCCAAACACTCGCTGGTAAGGCGCTTGGTGAATTCATCCCACCCGGAACCACTCTGACAAGTGTATCCTCCACCGCCCTTGGAGCTGGCCCTTCGGACCCGAGGGGCACTGATGGCTTTATAAAGGGCCCGCATTTGCTCCTGGAGCTGAAGCAGTCTGAAAGGAAAGGAAAACAGACCATTGCAGAAAAACAGCCTATGACAAATTTCCCCTGTTCCAGGCCTCCTTTGTGTCAATAAAGAGGCCACAAATGTTTTATTTGAAGATTTTTTCTTTACCCCATGACTTGAATCTTGATCACTTACAAAAATGAAATCTTAGGAAGATGCTCAAAGCCTGAAACATCATGGAATGTGTAACTGCCTTTGCCTAACCTGGTAGGCCCTCTCTCTTTCTCGTGAGTTTGGGCCTAGGGATTATCCTAGTACCCCGGGCCCAGGTAGCAAGAGAACAAATTTAGACTACATATCTCTACTTTAAAGTTTCTATTTCCAACACTGGAAGTCTCATTTTTGTATTAATTAAACTAAGCTTGACTCGATATTAGACTCTTCAAAAGTCAAGTGCTGTCCCAAAGGTCTTTGCTGCCCTCTAAATGGAGGTACAGTTAACATCTCACAACGAACTCAGTTCTTAAAAGTAAGAACTAAAGTTTTGAATGGTCACACTCTCTTGGGCGGGTCTTTTAAATGGCATCTTTGTGATTCCACAAAAGATGAAGGTAGTGGTTTTGGTCAATTCATATTAGACATACATAAAGCTGCAAAATCCCAAGTCAGCAAAAGCCTTTCCTTGGGAACATTTGTGCTTCCCCCACAGGAAGACCTGGGTCATGGGACTGAGCGTGACCAGTTGTGTGGCATTCTTCTTCCTGAGGCCTGCCTGATCCAGGCTCTGTAGGCAATACCTTTTCTGATAAGCATCACAGGGCTGGCCCATCTGCCGCATCTCTCTGATCAAGCTGTCGGTGATTTCCATCTGATCATTGGCCTGGGTTAAACACTCATCCAGTTCTCTAGTCCGAACCATCTGTATTCCATCTCCATATTTCAGTTCCTAGGAGAATTCACATGAAGCAAAACACATAATACTGGAAAGAAAACCTTCACGTACATTCATGAAAATAAAACTTCTACTCTAAACATAAATATTATATGTCCTCCCCCTCATCTAACTGCAAAAAATTTCTAGCTGAAAATTATGTTATTAATTTGAGAGAAGAAGAGAGATTCGTCAACTAAAACTTGTGGACTGTCTTTTAAATTTTCACTTGGCTTTTCAAGGCATATTTACAGAATGCTAATCTTTCCCTTGCTTCAGTGCGTGACGTGTTGATCTTTCATATCTGCACAGAACTCATCTCACAGGAATTTCATGGTGCTAGGAACACTGTACCACTATACCAGATAGGGTGTTTTACATACAAACTGAGCTTTTCCTGCACCTTATGAAAACATAACTTTTCAGTTCTTAAAAAGGAAGCTTCTCTCTGGTTAACTGTATTGGGCCAATCAACGTCCTAGTTTGAATGATGCACTACAGTTATGTCAGATGTCATCACTGGAGAAGCTGGGTGACAGCTACACAAGACCACTCTATACCACTTTTGCAACTTCTTCTGAGTCTATAATCATTTCAAAATAAAGTCTGAAAATATAGAAAGTTTCTTGTGCTGTTTCGTGCCACTTACGAGCTTTCTCTAGAATGTTACATTTGCTGCTTTCATTTCTCTACCCAGAAATGTTAGCAAATATGATACTATTTCCTTAACCTGTTTTTACTGCACTTCAATGCATGTAAGTAAAAACAAACTGAGAACATAGTGCCATGCAAATTTTCAGATCGATATGTAAAACATTTCCATAGTCACTACAGATCAGGTCCAGGGCCAGGGTGTGTATGTGTTCAGTATGAAGTCACTGGTGCCTCCTCTTTTGCTTTATGTAAAGGAATCAAGGCTCTGTGATGAAGATCCAGAAGAATATGTTTCAATTAGACACCTTGAACAACCAGAACTGGAACCAAGCTAGTTTGCTGGGCCCTACATATCTTTTTACATGGACTAAAGTGAAGTTATTTTTTTAACTGGACAAAATGAATAAGAATTGGAACCCAGACAGTATCTAAGAAATTAGAACATTAAGATATTCTCCAAACAGACCCATAAATTTGCTTCCTTACAATCTGTTTCAAATATAGACTATTTAGCAGGGGTATACTTGGTGATGAGGCAGATTCCAGATGTAACCTTGACATTAATGTCAGCATCGGGGAGACTGGAACTCAATTCCTTTGCTGAAAAAGATGCAATAACTCAGGGAAGGGATAAAAAAGGTGGCTATAGCTCCTCCATTCTCTGGTCTGTTTTTAGCTAACACGGAGCAAATGTTAATGCTACAGGGGTTTTAAAAATAAAGACTTTACACAGCAAATATCATGGAACCCATGATTTCCAATCCTGATTTGATGATATCCTAAGACATCTCAGTTATCTTAAGAAATATCATGAGGTTTTCACAAATGGTACCATTTTCCCTCAATATTCAATTGTTTATGTTTCTACATTTTTATGTTTCTCAAATAGAATCATTCTCCCAATATGGTCATTTTCCCTGAAAAATCAATCTCATTAAATTGAATGCATATTAGGGGCTGGCCAGTTAGTTCAGTCAGAGTGCAGCCTCGCCTACCTTAAATGTGCTAAAACACTTACGTTAGCCTACAGTTGAGCAAAATATCTAACACGAAGCCCATTCAGTACTGAAGTGTTGAATATCTCATGTAATTTATTGAATACTATACTGAAAGTGAAAAACAGAATAGTTGTCTGGGTACTAGAAATACAGTGTCTACTGAATGCGTATGCCTTTCACATCACCATACAGTCAAAAAATCCTAAGTCAGTTGGACCATCTGTACTCCCAAAACACATAAATAACAATAGGTCGCTGCAGTCCCAAAAGGATAGCAATCTATAAACATTTGTTAGGGGGTAAAAAAAAAAAGCTGTGTGAATCCTAAGTCAGTTGGACCATCTGTACTCCCAAAACACATAAATAACAATAGGTCGCTGCAATCCCAAAAGGATAGCAATCTATAAACATTTGTTGGGGGGTAAAAAAAAAAAGCTGTGTCAAAACTGGTTCCCATTGTTATACCAACATTACAAAAATGTTAAAAAGATATGCATCCCTCTCTAGTCTGTTTAGAAAAAGATAATCTCTAAACACTATGAGAAAGAGGTCAGTGAACAGTGATGTCAAGTCAGGACCAGGAGAGTCAAAGCCACGAGAATAAAGAAAGCCTACAGGCTGCACGATCAGCTCCGCTCGCATCAGACAGTCTGAGCAGTTCTGCAGAAGCTCCTGGATGGTGTTCTGGTTCTGGTGCCTGGACATGGTTCCGGTTTGGCTGAAGAGACAAACACAAAGAAACCAGACATGAAATAACTTGTTTGCAATTTTGAAATAATTCCAAACTTTCAGAAAAGTTGAAAGAACAGAACAAAAACACTCCTGTGAATCCATCCACCTAGATCTCACAATTGTTAACATTTTGCCTTTATTTTCCTTTTCCCCTCTCCATATATGAATGTGTATGTATTTATGTATACATATTATTTTTTCCTAAACCATGAGAATAATCGAGGCTTTTACCCCAAAATATTTCAGCATATATGTCCTAAGAATAAAGATATTCACTTATACAGCCACAGTATAATTAGCAAAATCAGGAAGTATAAAATGGATATAATACTATTTTCTAATCTACAAAACCTGTTCAGGTTTCACCAGTTAGCCCAGTAATGTCTCTCACAGCAAGTTCCCCTACACCCGCACCTCCAGGTCTAGTATCCAATCTAGAAATATTCCTTCGAGTTGTAAAAATCCATTTCTGGCAATGACACAAAGCCACTTCATACCACATTGGTCCCTAGTGCAAGTCCCCAACACCCCAAGTCCCTCTGTTGAACGACCCACCTGGTGTCTCAGACACAGAGCATGAAGATTTCACAGACAAGTCTGGCTGAAAGAAAAAGTAGGAGATGAGAGAGCAGCTTACTCTACAAAAGTATTTCCTGCAATCACAGTAAAAGACTAATGGTAAAGAAATCATGATGTGGAGAAAGTGGTGCTTTTAATGCAAAAACAAGCCCTTTTCAAGATTCCTAGAATAAATATTTCTCTCTGCAATGAGGCTCATTCAATGTATATTTAAAATGAGTCACTTTTCTGGAAGACATGTGGCAGAAACCTTAAAAGTTTCAACAGTGGTGGTAGAGAAGAATGTTGTAGATGGTCAGTGTTTTACAGAAGAAGATGGCATATTGCTCGACAACACAGAGCAAGGTATGGTAAAACAGTATTACTTTTTAATTTGCCAAGTACATTATTCCACAGCATGTCCTACTGCAGTTCAGTTTAAGAGTGATTTAAAGCACATCAAATTATTGCTTAATGTTTGTGAAAAGGCCTCATGAATGTGCTATAAGAAGCTGGAACTCCTCCCAGGGCTTCAGAGACACTAGCCCCTCAGTGGGGCCAGCCTGCGCCTGTTTTCATAAAATTCTAATGTTCATCATTCCTGCCTTGTGAAAAGAACTATCAGGCAAAATCTAGCCCTAGGTCTCTCCCTGATAAAGCTGTGAGAGCTCCTCCTCAATCGGTTTAACTCTTTGGACCTATTTTCCTAATTTGCAAAATGAAGGACTTATTTATTTATTTAAAAGATGACTGGTAGGGCTGGCCCGGGGCGCACTGCTATAGTGCGCCGCTTGGGAAGCGCGGCGGCGCTCCCGCCGAGGGTTCGGATGCCATGTACAGACCAGTTCCCACTCACTGGCTGAGCGAGGCGCGGGAGCAACACCGAGGGTTGCGATCCCGTTGCTGGTCCCGGTCCGGTGCGGGGGCGACACTGAGGGTTGCGATCCGTTGCCGGACACGGAAAAAAGACAAAAAAAATAAAATAAAATAAAGAAAGAATTTCACTGCTCAAAAAAAAAAATTTTTTTTAAATGGCTCTATTATGCCTAGATGGGGTAGGAGCCCAAGAATGTGGAAGCTTCTCCCACGGTGCCTGACTGTGTGTCATCCCACCATAGGAAGCATTTTCTTTCTCTTTCTGCCACCTATTTGGGGTCCCACACTGCAAGCAAGATTTCCCAACAAGCCAGCATGAGCTGCATGTGGATGAGGAACCCAGCCCTGCCTGGGAACCACACCCAAGTGGCGATACAGGCTCCTCCAGACAGGCCCAGACAACAGCAGCACAACAGCACCTGAACTGTCCACCCGTCAAAACCAGGCAGACTCCCACGCCACCCCCATGAATGCAACCAGCCTCTCTCTTCCACTCAGAGTTACACTGGAAATCTGGCACGTTTCTCATACTGGCAAAATAGAAACAAGGCCACATCTGTTGTCCTACCTTGTGCAAAATTCCAACTGACTTAGAATCAGAATCTTTCCAAAAAATAGAGGAAAGGCACTCAAGAGACAAGGGAAAGAATTAAAAAAACAGAAACGTCATTTAGAACCCTAGGATGAATAAGGAATTAGGAAGTTCCTACATAATTATATGTGTTTGCTTTATGCGGGTACCTTTCTTCTGAAGGGGGATAGGGGTACCTTTCTTCTGAAACATTTAGAAATTCTGTTCAGCAATTTCTTTCCAAGGTTGATTCCCACAAAGAATGCCAGTCCCAAGCATGTAAATTAAAGAGTTATCTCTTAGCACAATGAAAAGTCAGAGTTTCTTAAGTGATTTAATAGTGTGTGTCACTGTAGAAAGCTACCACAAACTGAGCTATAAGACAAAGGCAGATAGGGAAAACTGGGAGAGGGATATACAAGAATTGGTACTATCTGTGCAACTTTTCTGTAAATCTAAAACTACTCCAAAATAAGAACGTATTTAAAAAAAAAAAAACAGAGGCAGAGAGGTCAAATTCAACTGTGAATGAATGTACCAAAATAACATCCAAGTCTTTTTAATGTGACGTTATGAGACCAAATTCATTTGAGCACAAAATATAAAACTTGCCAGCTTTTTACCCAACTACTAGAGAAGTTAGTTATAGATCAAAAGCTCAAGTGTTGGAACAATGAAATTAAGAATCTTTGGTACTTGTCTATAGGAAAGAGAGACTGATATGGGAAAGATAGACTGATTACCCAAATTTCATCTTATATACAAAATTTCAAGACTGCATCTGATCCTTAAAGTAGCATCTACTTATCCTATCTTTTATCCATAAGAATCCCACTTTAGTATTGAGGTGTGGCCAAGAATACCCTTTGGAAACAGACTTAGGTGAGAAAGGGAACCAGGTGTACACCTTGTGAGTAGCCAAGTCCATCAAAACAAGAAAAAGGGAGGTTAGTGACTGGAGAAAAGAGAATCTACTTTGCCATTTCAGTTTGCTTCTCTTAGCCCAGTGAAGAATCCACATAGACCTGGTTGCGCTTAAATCAAGGAGGAAGTGCAGGTAGAAAGGATTTTGACCCAATGTGTCAGCTGGATATGTGCATTTTTTAGAAGTTGTGTGTAGTTCGAAACATTCTAAGTCAGATCATATTTTTTTTATTGACCATATAATTTTCGATTATTTTCTTTTTATATGTTTTTTTTTAATCTGTTGGGCTAGATGATATCTAAGATTTCTTCCACTCACTCATTCTGTAACTCTGTTTTATGATACCACCAAATTCATTCTTCCTCATTGAAAACAATACAAAAGTCTATGTTCTGGTTAATGGTTACTAAGTTTCCTCTTCAATTCACATAGTGCACTTTGGGAAAAATGCTAAATTCTATCATGTATGAAGAGATAATTTTAAAATTGATATACTTATTTAACAAGCATATAAGGATTTTAAAAGTCCCTAGCCTCAAAAAAATTTGCAATACTGTTACACATGGGTGCTAGAGATGGGGAGATTTTAAACCATGTTAGGGACTGAACTAACAGGCCACAAGGTTCAATTTTTAAATCAATTTTTAAAAGTAAGGGCCGGCCCGGTGGCGCACTGCTATAGTGGGAAGCGCGGTGGCGCTCCCGCCGAGGGTTCGGATCCCGCATGCAGACCAGCCGCTCACTGGCTGAGCGAGGGGCGGGAGTAACACCGAGGGTTGCGATCCCGTGGCCGGTCCCGGTCCGGTACGGGCGCGACACTGAGGGTTGCGATCCGTTGCCGGTCACGAAAAAAGACAAAAAGGAAAAATAAATAAATAAATAAATAAAAGTAAAACAAAGCAAAACTCACTTGGGTCAAATCAATCAAAATAATATTGATATATAAACTAAAATTAATAGCTGTCCTTGAAAAAAATAACACATCCTGAAAAGTTAACTCTTCTCAAATTCTGTTTTATCTTCAAACTCCCAAAGACAAGTGATTCATACTACCAAGAACCTGCCTGTGCAATCTTTTTTTTAAAAGTTCATTCTAAAACTTGTTTAAACACGTAATGGTTCCAAACATTTGTATAAACATCCTTCATCCATGGCTAAAAGGAAAACAAGTCCTGGATTTTAATCCAAAGATGAAAGTGTGAACAATATTAAAAAGCTTTCTGTTTTATTTTACTACCTGCAACTAACACTCTTTTCTTTCTCTAAGATGCCAAAATTAGCTGTCTTAAAGGAGTCAATTAACAATCGTTGCCAAGAATATTGTAGGGAAAAAAAAATACAAGACAAATATTTTGAAGAGGAGCATACAGCATTACAAGGTAACAATATTTTTTAATATTTTTTAAATAGTTATTCTCCTTGTTTTATAAAAATATTTTTATAATAATCTACACTGTTCGTTAGACACTTGGCCCATGCCACCTAACTCTATATTTCTTTTTGCTTATATACTTTCTCTTCCATTGGATTCCCTCTTTCCATCTCTCTCTTCTGCTCTCTTCTCTTTCTTTTGTTCATTTCATCAACACAGTGTCTTTCATATGTGTCAGAAATGGAGACTTAAGTCTCTGTGCATTCAGGTTCATGGAATACTGGCCTAGGAACAACTCAGTAAATCAGTAAATATGTGTTGGAAATTACGATATTTATGTAATGCATTAACATTGATCTTAGGGCCTATTTGCTTAGCTCTTTATAATTTTCAAAACGTTTTTCACTATTCTGGGTTTCTTTAAAGGATCTTAAATAAAAAGTATATTTTATTTCTTCATTTAAGGATGATACCGTACCTCCAAGACTCACTGAACACCCTGTATATCAGTTGAAATGATATATGTCCAATCTTCAGAAGTTACAGACCAAATGCTCCTCCTTTATGGAACCTTCCTGATCACACCTGTGCCCCGATTCCTGAACAAGTTATTTACACACCTGGCTACCCCACTCCTGGAGAGCAAAGCTCCCACACCTTAGTCCTTCAACTCCTACACACTAACAACACAGGCTTTTGCACACAGAAGGAACTTAATGCATGTTTGTCTATCTTACAAAAGCAGAAGAAAAACAAAGACAAATGAGAAATTGATCTGAAGATATTACCACTCGTCACCCTGATTTCAACAGCACAGCAGGGAGCCCATATATCCCCCCCAATCCCACCACAACAGTGAACAAAAAGGGTTTTTTTTAATACAGATTTTAGAAAAAGGACCTCCTCTAATCCTTCATTTTGTCCTCACCCAGGAGCTGTGGAAGCAGGACTCCAATAAAGTTCTGCTTCCTTTCTGGATAGTTCTCTCTTTATTTTCACACTGTGTGTTTGGCAGATTGTGTTGGGGGGGTGGGGAGCAAACTGATCACATATCATTAACTTCATAAAGACTTTGAAGTCGGGCAGAGTTCGAGTTCACTCCCAGCTCAGCCACTTTCAGCTGAACAGCCTGTGACTTTGAGCAAAAAGTGACAACCATTCACAGTGCCTGGAGCTTCTGCAGCTGTGGCAGGTAGGAACACCCACCTCCTGGGGTTCAGGTGAGGCTTAGCGGGGCAGTAAGGTCTGCAAGGCACTGCAGAAACTAGCTCCTCGCTGCATGACAGCCGTACTGCGGTGGCTGCTGCCGTCGTTATGACGTGGTTCTGAGATTTCATTTTTGTGTTTTTGTCTTTGCCCCAGTTCATAATTTTAAGGACATCCTGCAGCAAATTGGGGGAGGGGTGAGAAGGAAAAAAGGGAAAGAGGAGAAAGAAGAAACGGACTGGGTATTAAGTATGAGGCATTTTTCAGGAGTTGCTAAGATTACCTACAAAACTCAAAAATAACTGTTTGAAGCAATTCAAAGAGAGTGATACATTTTAACAGCATGAAAGAAACTTATTGAAGGGCTAAGAAAATAAAAAGAAAGATACCCTCCTTTCTTTTATTAAGTGGGGATGAAATATGAATATTTGGTCCTTACAAATTCAATGCCAAAATAGGGACTTCTATTTTGATTACTTCCCTATGCAAAAACTTACATTTTACTAAAGCCTAAAAAAAAAATTAGTTTACAAATTGTCTGGTTATCCATCAAGAAGCCAACTCCTCCTTCCCACCCCCACCGCCACCCCCAGGTGCCAGATGAGCAAGGGATGTTATGTCTGTGTGTCAACATTTTAAATTCCAAGCGAAACCTCAGATCTGTTTGCTGCAGCTTCTCACTGAAGTGTTCTCATTTTCATGAAATGTAGATTTCACATTCGTGAGGTCTTTGAAGACCCTGGACCCAGGTGCTGGTGGTGAGGTGTGAATTATTGCACTGCACTAGCATTTTACAGGATGTTGCTTCAAAGGAGTGGCTCATTGTCTGAGTCCTGGGGCCTCTGGGGCCCTTGGCTTGAACATCAGAACCACACCTGATTGTTTCAAGCAGCAGGATCACCAGGACCAGCCCAGCAGGAGGAGGTAAGAGAAAAGCAAAGGTGGGGCAGTGCTCTGAGCTGCTGGCACTAAGGCCTCCAGACTGAAACTGTCCTTCTAGAACCTCCTCATCTGGAAAGACTGGTTAGCTGAGAGTCAAGTTAGACTCCCCAAGTCACACCCAAGCCTCCTTTCCCCCACCCTAAGATGTCAGCACTGAGATATCTAGGGCATCAGCAGTTTTTTCCTTCCCAACACATTTCTGTTACCTGAACAACAATAACATTATGCCCATATTTAGAGAAAAAATTAACTACTGCTGAAAGCTGTTTTGTCCCATTCAATAGATCTGACCAACAATTAGCTTAATGCAGAATCATATTGGGTTGCTTTTTTTTCCCCTTAAGCATATGGAAACTCCACAAGAGTATTAATAAAAGAATAGGATGGTTATGAAATAAATATTTCACAGGAATGCAGATTGAGGAATGCAACAGATTAAAAAGAAGGAAAAACTCAGAAAAGAGTACAAGTAGAAAACATGAATTTAACAACAAAGGTTTGATCCTTCCTTGCATCACTGTGGTATATGCCAGATTCAAATCTAGCTCACTTACTTACTAGCTTTGTGACCTTGGGCAAGACCTTGGTGTTATGAACCTGTGCTCTAACCAACTGAGCTGACCAGGCAGCCCCAATTTAGCTACTTTAAACCTCAGTTTCCTATCTGTAAATTGGGAAGTTTGTTGTGAGGCATGAGGTAATGTACCTAATATACCTGGCACATCGTAGGTGTTTTCCAGGTAATGGTAACTATTATTAACCACAGATCTGATATTTTCATAAAATATACAACTTACTCGATTTAATATCCATGTAAATGTTATCTGCCATATATATATATATTTGGTGGCTGGCCAGTGCCGGGATCTGAACCTGTGGCCTTGGTGTTATAACACCACACTCCAACCAAACTAACTGGCCAGCCCCCTCTGCCATGTATTAAGCAAAACTGAATCTTACTTTGCAATCGTTTCCCAGAAAATACTTAGGATATCGACTCTCTGAGTCACCCAAGCTCTAAGGCTGTTTCTGAGACTCTCCCTTGCCTCTCACATCCAACGCTTAGCTGAAGCTGTCACTCCACCTCAGCGACATCTACTTTCCCATCCCGCCCTGGTTCAGACTTTCATTACTTTGCTTCTGCACTGGTGCAATGGCTTTTTAAAGCCAACTCCTCCTGGCAATCTCTCCCACTTCATGCCACCCCACCCTACATGGTGCTGCCAAAGAAACAGTCCCAAGCTCAGTTACGGTCATCTGATTGTCCTGCTCTTTCGTTGGAGGAGAATTTCACTGGCCTCAATGAAAACCTGCCAGGGCTCCTCTCTGCCTATCCAACCTCTCTCCATGGCACTCCAAACAAGGCCTCCTCCTTTCTTCTCACTTCTTCCCCACTCACAGTGAAGACCCTCTATAGGCCTCTCAGACTTTCTCATGCTCTTCTCTGCCCATCATCCATCTGTAGCAACTGAAATACTCCCCTACGTCTAATTCAACGCTACTTCCTTTACAAAGTCTTACCAGTGCCCCCACGACAGATGTTACCTCCTTTCCTTGTGAAGCCTCTGAAGCTACTGACAGCCTCCTGTCCATGACCCTTTTGTATTACAGCACTTTGTACTTATCTTCCTTTAAAGAGCATACACTCCTTTCACGTCCTGCCATTTTCACTTTGAATCTTCCAGACACCTAACACAGTGCATGCAGCAGATGCTCAGTAAATACTTGCTGAATGAAAGAATAAATGGGATTTGAGATACTTTCATTGTGTAATTACAGGCCTGTCCAGTCTAAAGGTCAAGTTCTGAAGGCACAGGGAAGACCAAGGTAAGGAGTCTTCTGTTCTTGTGCCAACAGAGCCGTGAGTGAACTCTGGGATCTTGGGCAAGTCTTCAGCTTATTGCCTCTAACATAGGAAAGTGGGGTTTCTATAGACTAGGTGGTCTAGAGAAACTCAGTGGTCCCTCCTGCTCTAAAATTCGATGCAAACGGACCTGTTTTTCTCACGCTAAGAAAAAGGCTTCTTTTAAAAGGTAATTTAAAACAAACTTTAAAATGTACTTCAAATAGTGATCACATGAATTTTGGTTTTGAAATCATGAGATTGAGAGAAAAGTAAGCATTAATATTATAACCACATATTTGTGAGCTTAATGACTATATTCTGCTTTTAATCCGCCTACAAAATCCACACTTTGATCCGTTAAAGATCTAACCATGAGACTTTGTTATTCTGGTAACAGATTTCACTACAGATTTGGAATTTGTTTTAACTACAGGAATAAGACTATAGTAATTCTGCTTTAATTGAAAAACAATATTAATGTACTATACAAGAAAAATCCAAAGTTTACATTTTCAAAACTTATGCCTATTATATTATCAAGCGCATAACGTTTACCAAATGTTAACAAAATATTAAGCAGAACACAAGAAGTTAAATAACGTGGTTGCAGATTCCATCCAACCTAAAATAAAGACACAAAGGACAGGCAGGTGGTGGGGAAATGAGGGGGAATTACAGTACAAATGAGATCTAATACTGTCCTAGAAATGGACAAGTGTTATTAGTGGAAAGGACAGGCAGAGGGGAGAGGTTTCTGGGTCATTTTAAAAGGAAAAACAGGGAGCTGGCCAGTTAGTCCAAAGCACGGTGCTGATAACAGCAAGTTCCAGAGTCCAATCTCTGTACCAGCCAGCCCCAAAATAAACAAACAAATAAATAAAAATAAAAGGAAAAATAAGATTTGGGCTCTCTACACACTCAAATTAGTTGATTAAGGGAAAGGCTAAATACAACACTCATTTCAAAAATCACTAATTCAGCCAATAAAGTAGCAGTTTTTGAAATAAATGAGTTTAAATTCAACCAGTAGTTTTCAAACTGGTTTTTCTACCTTAAAAAAAAAATTTTGAAATAAATGAGTTTAAATTCAACCAGTAGTTTTCAAACTGGTTTTTCTACCTTAAAAGACAAAAAAGAAGTCTTTACTTAGAAAAATTTCTGGTCAGAAAAAGTATTGATGAAATTGTTCACCACCATTTGTTGAGCAGAGAGCAGTGGCCCCCTTGGGCTGAGAGGACGCCCTACTTCTACAACCGCGTGCCACAGACAATGATGAAATTGTTCACCACCATTTGTTGAGCAGAGAGCAGTGGCCCCCTTGGGCTGAGAGGATGCCCTACTTCTACAACCGCATGCCACAGACAAATCCCTCGGCACAAAACTGTGATGCCACCAGAAAAACAGGTGTCGGTGCCTCTTTTCGATCAGTCGCCATTATTTGAAAATGCAGAAGTCAGCATTTGTGGGCTACTTTGTATTCAGCCACACCACTACAGGCCGGGACAGGCTTGGAGGTAATCTCCATTACCTAGGTCTGGAAAGAATGTGATCGCCTGCGGAGTTCCAACTTCTGAGCCTGACACCCCGCTGCCGGGCAGATCAGCATCAATGTGCAGAAAAAAAAAATCCCTCCTCAAAGTGAGCTATTTTTTACTTGGATCTGTTTTCCCTCCCAGAGAGATGTAAAACTTGGCAGATTTATAAACAGGCTGGAAGTTGGAAAAATAGAACACAAAAGAAATGATACTATACAATGAAAAAACACTGAGCCTGAACATTGAAAAAATGTTTCAGTGAAGAATCCTAATAAAACACGTCTCTTTATGCAGCTCATTAATCAATAAGTAATTAATTAAAATGTTCTTTCTTTACAAAATGTCTAAGAAGCTAAAAGAATGAACTATTCAATTAATAGTACTGCCTAATGTCAATTTAAAAGATACTGAAGCATATTTAATAATAAACAATAAGAACTTGGTTCATAAATTGCGAAAAAGAACTACTAAAGAATCTGCACATTCTGACTTGGATTGAAATTGTGGGTAATCCACACATTTAATGAATGTGCTTCCCAAATCCTGGAAGATTGCGAGAGAAAAGTTTCAATTTTAAATGGCTGGAAAAGTTTTAAAGCAAACTCTAAAACCCAACTGTTTATGTCTCTGATTGCTTGGCACATTTTTTCCTGGAAATCCCCAGACACATTTTGTTCATAAAAAAAAAGAGCTCCAAGATTGAGACAATTCTCCGCTTACTCAAAGAAGAGAAAATAAATTATCAAGATGCTCCAGAAATTTGAAAAAAAAAAAAAAAAAATTCTAGGCAGAAAACAGGTAGCAACTCGACTAGTCCCTGCCTTCAAAATACTTGCAAAATAAAACTCCCCTGGAGTGCATTCAGGTTGCTCCTCCCCAGCCTAGGGCCATAACGCAGGGTAACTACGTCCTGAAGCTCAGGGCCTCTTAAACCAAAAGCCCCACGAGGGACGGGCTGGCAGGGGACGGGGAGGAGGTGGGCTGCGGGACGCCCACAGCTCAAGCGGGCATACGCAGTCCGTTCCCGGGGACCTGGGGAGAGCAGTTCGTTATCTGCGCCCACCATCCAGCCAGCTAACCCCCCTCGGCCTGTTCCAGCTCTCTTCCCGGTGGGCCTCTCCTGGGCACCCTGGCCAGCGCGGGCCCACAGCGTCGCCCTCCCCTCCACAACCCCCTGCCCACACTGTCCGGATCAAAGGGCAGACCCTGGACCGGCGCTCCGCGACCAAGCCACTGGGGTCATTCATTCGGTGCTTTTAAAAAAGGAGGAAACAAAGGGCCCAGGCGCAGGGCCACAGGTGCGCTCGCTGCAGAAGCTGCGGCGCGGTCGACATGTGGGGCCCGGCTCGTCTCGGCAGAGCTTCGACCCCAGGCCCTGCAAAAAAGCTTCATTTAGAAGACATGGGAGGCCGCGGCGGGGTCCCCTAGAGACGAGACCCCGCGCCACACACAACCTCCGTACAAACGCCCCGGGTGGCCAAGGAGCACAGGCGCCGCCGCGGCCGTGGTCTCGGGGTGACCAGAAGTTTGGGGTGAGCCTGTAGAGACGACGGACCCCTGAGTGCCACCGTGGCCACTGGACAGGGCCGGGAGAGGTTGGGTTTTGTTGTCGCAGCCCCGCCTCGCCTGACCTGCCGGCCAGGA
>NW_007728127.1:177100-177595 GCF_000696425.1 Galeopterus variegatus | reverse complement strand
GACAAAGGCGAGCGCAGCCCGGCCCAACGCGCGGGGGCAGCCCCAGGGGCTGCGAGGGGGCCCCCGCCGCGCCCCGCGCCCTCCTGGGCCCCTCGCTGGCCGGGGCGGGGAGGGGAGTGACGACAGGGAGAAAGGTAGGACCTAGTCCCCGCTCGCAGGAAAGCAGCCTCCCCTGTCCCCACACGCACCCACACCCCCTCCCGGGTCAGCGCGGCGCGCTGGGCGCCGGGACACCTGGGTCCTGCCCCCAGGGCGGTCAGGGACTGCTTTCGTGACCTCGGGCCAAGAGACTTTCCTCCTTCTGGCCGCGGGCTTCCCGGTGGGCCAGAGGAGGCCGGTCCCTCCCTGTCCCTGCGCTCTAGGATTGTTAGGAGCGGTGGAGGCGCCAGAGCCCCGCGCTCTCCGGGCGGGCACCCACCAGTAGCCGTCCGAGTTCTGCTCGGTGCGCCGCGAGTAGTACATCCTGCAGGTGCCGCCGCCGCCGCCGCCGCCCCC
>NW_007728127.1:161303-176289 GCF_000696425.1 Galeopterus variegatus | reverse complement strand
CCCGGGGGTGTCGCCGACGCGCTCGGGCCGCCACTCCCCACCTGCGCCCGGCGGCTCCGCCCAGCTCCACCGAGGCCTGAGTAACGCAAGGAGGGGCGGGGTCCCCGCGACCCGACCGCCCCCGGCGCGACCACCGCGGGGAGGACGTGCGCTCGCGGGGGCCGCCGAGCTCCGCTCCGAGCACACGGGTCGGGAAAGCGTGCCCCGGCTTTTGAGGATGTCTCCGGTTCCCGGGGCGGAAGTAAGCTGGGCTGGAAGGGCCACTCGATTGGACAATTACTTATTAAACGTTTACTTTTGCTCATCCCTGGAAACGGTACCAACCAAGCTTTGAATAGAAACACAGTCGAGGAGAAAACGCTTGGATAAAGGGGTTTTGTTTGGGGGCTTTCCCACCCCCGAATTTTCTTTTATTCCAGTAATACAGGAAAATGGCCTTAATTCCGATTTCCGACGTGAAAAAAATGATTTTTACAGAGACCCGCCACTTCCTGACGAAGTTTTAACCATAAATTCTTTTGGCGTTAAGATAAAACACTAGAGCATTTTTCATGTAATAACATGAAAATATAAGTTGCAATTTCTTTTATTTTCCTTTTTGATGGCCATTATAAACGAGAAATTGTAAAGACTCCAACCCCCAGCCCGAATTTCCAAATTGTGTAAAAGAACCTTGGGGATGCTTGTCTCACGCGCGCCCCCGAACACCTTTCTCTACAAACCCGGTCCCTTTAGGAACTCAGAGCTCTCTGCACAAGTCGATGGCGGGGGCCCTTCCTGGACTTGAGCCTGCCAGTGGCAAAGAATCCTGGACAGATATCATCCACTTGGTACAGATAAGCAACTCCGAGCCAGAACATTCCGGCGATTTGCTCCAGGGCCACTCCCAGTTAGTGGCTGAGTGTTAAGTACTCCAGAAACCGGGTTTACATACACACCCAGTCACATGATCCTTAAAAAGCTGTTTCTATAATTTGGAAAACTGTTAAATTACTCTTTAATAAACACCATTTAAAGATACTTATAAATATTTCTCATCTTCTTGAGCAATGCTAGTTAACTTACCTTCTACAATGTATTTCCGAAATATTTATGAACTGAAAACGAAAAACAAACTACATTTGCATGTTGTATAGGGAGGGGGGGGAGTTTTCTAGAAGTTGCCATACTATAGCACTTCTAATGACGCCTTGACCTTTTAGCCACAATCTTTGACGAAATGTCCTTTTCTTTTTCTTCACAGTTGAACAGCTTAAATCTGAGTCAAACATACGAGATAAAAGTTTACTACTGTTAGCACACCCGATAATTTCCATAATTGTCTCAATTTCTTCTCATTATGTGGTCAAGTGATCAAATGATTGTACAAACTGATTTATAAATGAGACTGTTTTTTCTGAAATGGAATTAATGGCTGGAAGTCAGCCTCAGCACAAACAGCCCATAATATCCATTGGCTGGAAAGAAGAAAGGCCATTTCAGGGTGTCAGGGTATAATGTACAACATTTGATTTAGGATGTTTTTCTTCTTTGCACATTTGTTCAGCAAATAATTATAACCTGCTAGATGGAAAGGTTAATGCCAGACTCTGCAAAATACAAAGATGAATGAGGCACAGCTACAGTCCTTAAAAATGTTGTAGTAATACTTCGATTTTAAAAATTCAGGGATTCCTTTTCTCCAATAATGTGTGATAAAAGGGGCGTGCAATTCCACAGGAGAAATTTTCCTTAAAAACAACACACATATCTAGCAACTACCTCCCAGTGATGATGACAGCACCCCTCAGCCAAGAGGCTTCTCTGAGAGCTCACATTGGGTAGTCAGGAGCAGGGCTCTGCACAGACCCAAACAACACCCAGGCTCACAGAGCTGTTCAATCTGTTTGCACAACAGGGGAAGAGGTGAAAAGCACTGCCCGCTGAATACATACATCTGGCTGCCATTGCTTCCTAGCCTGTCTTATTGCTTCCTGCACTCTTCCAGGCACTCCCAAGAACACAATGGCTTCCAAATATGCCAGGTCTGAGAGGACAATGGCTTTCATTTGTCTTTCACTAAGGTTGATAAAGGAAAATAAGAGAATGAAATAAGTAGACATGCTAGAGAGATGTCATGCACACATTAGTCCTCTAGGTTGGCTCATCCTTGTGGTGAGGATTAGGGATCAGAAGACCATAGTTCTGATGCTAGTACTACAATTTACTTGGGCAAGAGCAAAATAGAAATAATAATACTCGCTCTGCCAACCTTCCAGATCTACAGTGAGGGTCAAATGAAATAAACTATCTGAACATTCTTGAAAACTACGAGACATCATATAAAGCTAAGGTACCATCCATTAAAACGAAAGCTCGTTGCTCAATGTGAAATTTTAACCTTCAGTGATTCCATCTTTATCCCATATGTGAATTAGTAAACCTCCCTCTTGGAGATATTTAACATTCATTCATATAAAAGCCATTATTGAACATTTACTGTGTGTCACACAATAGGCTCAATGCCAAACTCACGAATATGAATAATGCACAACTTTGCTCTGTAGGATATCAAAGTCTGCAACAGGAAAACGAATAATTGCAGTGCATTAGGCATGCTATAATCCAGGTATGTTTATAGAATTGTGGGCACACAGCAAAGGGATTTAAAAGTAGCTTGTTTCTTACAATTAGGTTTAAGAATTTCAGAATCCAAAATCTGGCAAAGTCTTTACTAGCTGACCTACGGTCAGCTATTTTTTCTCTCTCCACTTGCAGATACCTCCCCTTCTACTGATAGAGACAGATCACTGACAGGCAACTTTCTCTCTGCCTGACATTAGAAATGACCTTGCAGCTAAGAGAGAGGCATATCCTGGGCAGAGTTTTAAAACTAAACAGAACACCTTGATTTCAGTGAGATTAAGAGGAACCATTTACTTGCTCAAAATCCCATGGGAACTCTCTCATATCTCTGTTGGCAAATGATATCCCCTCATCACAGAAAGATTTACAGCCTGTGAGTTAAAATAAGTGTTCTGCCTGCCAGGGGAGTAGTATTTTAATAAATGAGAACTATAGGCAAAAGGTAGGATTGGAGCTATAATGTGAGGTAAAGAAAATTCCTATTTAAATGGTAGACAATTACATTTTTAGGAATGCAATATATATATTTACTTTTTCTTTTTTACTCTTCCATTTATATGAATAAATTAGAATCTTCCAGAAATCGTGAAATCTAGTATCTCAGTGTCGCAAAAATAAGATTGATCTTTCCTAGTTCAAGTTGAAACTATTCAAGGCTTTCATTGAAGAAAGCATTTTGGTAAAACATACGAAGTCCATTTCAGAAATAGGAAAATGTTTGTAAAGTATATACATTGTCCCAAACCTTTCATTATTTTCCTTTGTTCAGGTGTCCTCAGAAACAGGAGAATTTTTCTGTTTGTAGTGGTTTTTGTTTTAGCCAGGAGAGGGTGGTTTACATTTTAGAAACTAAATAACTGAGAGGAACATCTCAAATACATTTTCTGTCACTGTAGGAGTGAGATTTATTTTTATTTCCACTCGTTTTTGTTGTTGCACAAGTAATAGCTAGTAAGTTGTGCTATCCTTTGTGTTTTAAGAGTATGTTTTTCGACTGCCTTTATTTGGATAGCATGGATGTTAGGGATTCATTCATTTTTCCCAGCCTGATCCTGTTTTTCATTAAGAGCCCAAGTTCACAAGATAGGAGGCTGGAGGTTAAGGGTCCAGATAATGACAAGCACAGCTCTGGACCATATGGGGGCCACCCACACCCTTGGCCTACTGAGTTCTAACCTACCAAGCTAACCAATAACTCACACTTACTTTAGTGGGCCACCCACACAATCAGTGAATATAATACAAGAGCAAAATAAATTAACCTTGGGCCGGCCCGGTGGCGCACTGCTATAGTGCGCCACTTGGGAATCGCGGCGGCGCTCCCGCCGAGGGTTCGGATCCCATATACAGACCGGTTCCCGCTCACTGGCTGAGCGAGGCACGGGAGTGGCACTCCTCATCTCGTCCTACTCCCAGAAAACTGAGGCCTGAGAAAGAACTTACATTACCTGCCAAGGTCCCAGCCTGGAAGGGGGCAAAACCCAGATTGGAGCCGAGAGCTCACTCAGCAAATCACGCAAGAGACTTGCTTCAAAGGATGAACTCAAGTTGGGGATTTTTTCCCTCCTGATTATAAAAGTCTATATGTTTGCTGTAAAATAATCAGAAAATGCAGGAGGGAATGGAGAAAGAAAATTTAATCTATAATTATAACAACCAGGCAAGGCAGTCATTTTTGGTAGATTTCTTTCCAGAAAAAATCTCCCCGATGAATCTTTAGCTAACTGATGTCAGATTATATATGCGAGTTCGTATTCAGCTTCTTAATTTAGCATTATATCATGAGCATTTTCCAAACTTATGTAAAACATCTTGTTAGTACTGCTCTAAAAGGTGCATAATATTGTCTGGTGGCATTGTTTTTAAAAAGGTTCTTTGAAAGTGGTCAAGTGCAGATCCTGGAGCTTTCCATGCCGATGATCCACCCTTGTTCTTTTCACATCAATGGCAAGTAGCATTCACTGTGGATGGGAAACAAGAAGGGGCGAGGCTGTGAACGATGGCTTCATGGAAGGCAGTTACAGCAAACATGAAAATGATCCTGCCCTACGGGATGCAGGCCATCCCTTGTAGGGTCTTCCCAGCAATCCTTCCATAGCCCTCATCGTTGGGCTGCAGACCCGAAAAAAGGGTGAGAGTTCCTTCCTGAAACCTTCAGTAATCCATGGGCCACTAGGAAGCTCTAAGAACTTCCATGGGCCATTCAGACTTGGGAAGGTCCAAAACAACTGGGCTACTTCTAGTTCTCTAACCAGATCCTCAAGATTTAAGTGAACTGACTGCTGACTTCCAAATGAGATAGTTTCTCTTTAGCAAGAAAGAGCTGGATTTAAGAGAAAGTTGAGCAAATCAGGGGGAGCACCCAAAGGATTGTTTCTTCTCCTTTAAATGAATGCCCATGGGGAGGGGGGAAAGGGAGTGGGGAGGGAGGATTTGGTAAAAGGACGTGAAAATCAACTACAGTGTATATTGATAAAAGAAAAGAAAAGAAAGTAAAAATAAACATGTTTGTGAGAAAAATAAAATAAAATAATAATAAAGTAATGCCTATGGCAGCAAATCTAACTTGATTCTATTTGTGCATTGTTTACTGATTTGCAGAATTTTAACCTGAAACATTTAAAGCCTGCTGGCATGAGACAGAAACATTTCAGATATAGGAAAAAGTTATCGTACAGTTCCTCAGCAGTTTCAACAAAGCCTTGAAGCAGTTCTGTCTTGCAAAGGTGGGTGTGGAGAGGTAGGCATCATTCTTGTTAAACCTGTCTGACCGCTCCTTGAGTTTTAACTGCTGAGCAGTTTGGCTTCAGGGGAACAAAGCATTTCCAGTCCTTTCCCACCAAGACTTGCAGAAGAAACGTCATCTGTCATCTCTAAACAACCTTTTATTTTGCTTTACTAAATAAGGAAAAAAATACTCTCATGATTTACACTTGGAATTGTTGTGTTCTTAAAACAAAAATCAATATTTCTATTTAATGTATCCCTGAGAAAATACGTAATGTACAAAGGAGGCTTTTTAAAATTTCCTTTTTAATGACAGAGGGACTTGTCTTTCTAAGAGGAACTTATATTAATATGAAACACTTCTCAGAGTTATTATTAAAAATAAATATTAAGAAAACAAGTGTGGGGTTCTTTTTGTTTTTGTTTTTATTGTTTGTTTGTTTGTTTTGGTGGCAAAACCCAGGATGAACCAGTGCGTGTGTTTGTATAGACATAAATGTGGAAAGAAGGCAAAATGTACTGTAAAGCTTTTTAAAAGCAATTTTTAAGCCAGATATATAGTATGGTCAGATTTTTTTACATTAAAAATTATATATTGGAAGAGACATACAAAGTGATCTTAAGGCATAGAGGTAATCGCTGGAAGACAGATATACAGAAGACATTTGTTAGAGTATGCATTTCCAATAATAGATTTCTTAAATAAAGACATACGATTTTGTAATAAACAGGTAGTTTCTACACCTGGTTTTGAAAGTGAAAGTGAAATTGCTAACATCTGAGTCTGAAAATCTGATATTCATCACTGTGAGGAAAACAATTATAATTCCATTTATTTGTACAGCATCTTACAAGGTATTTTTGTTCGTTTTTTAAAAACAAATTTTATTGTGGTAAAGTATTCATAAGATATAATTCACCTTTTTAACCACTTTTAAGTGCCCAGTTCAGTGGCATTAAGTCACCACCATCCATCTCCAGAACTTTTTCGTCCTCTCAGACAGAAACTCTGTACCCATTGAGCAGTAATTCCCCATTCCCCGCTCCCCCAGCCCCTGGCACCCACAGTTCTACTTTCTGTCTCTATGAATGTGACTCCTCTTAAGTCCCTCATATCAGTGGAGTCACACAGTATTTGTCCTTTTGTATCTGTCGTATTTCACTTAGCATAATGTCCTCCAGGTTTGTCCATATTGTAGCAAGTGTCAGAATTTCTTTTGTTTCTAAGACCGAATAATATTCCGTTTACGGATATACCAGTTTGTTTATCCACTCCTCTGTCACTGGTCACTTGGGTTGCTTCCGCCTTTTGGCTACTGTAAATAACTTTGCTATGTTGTTTTTAAGTAGGAAAATTATCATAAACTTTTCCTTTCCTTTCCAGCTTCTCCATCCTCCAAAATGGCCTTTTCTTTTTCTTTCACTTAGTTGTCTGTTATTATCATTACTTGATCCCCAAGCTCTCCCTTAGTTGAATAAATGTTTTCTCAATACAAGCTCTCACAGCAGTTGTTAACTTCATCACTTATAGAAAGCCTTCCTGGGATTATCGGGCTTGTCGCAATCGGAGTCAACTGTCCTCAGCAGCAGGATCTCCCTCTGCACCCGCTTTGCCTGCCGGGTGGTGTTGGACCCTCTGCTTTCCCATTTCACTTGCTTGGTTTACTTGCTCGTAGTGATGGCACACATCTTCCACCTACTGTACTGAGGAAGAGGTACGTTTTATGAGAACTTGTGTGTCTAAAAGTATCCTTATTCCACTACACACTTAACTGATCATGTGGCCAGATATCACAGTCTTCCAGATTGTTGGAAGCGTTGCTTTTTATCTGCTGTTTGCAGAGTTGCTGTTGAGAAGCCTAAAGCCACTCTGGTTCTTTGACGTTTTACAAAACCTTCAGTAGTCAGGATATGCCATCATTTTCAGAACATAATCTTTGGGGCTTCAACCTAAGTGCCCTGCTTGCTTGGTCCTCAGTTCAGGAGAAAGAAAGCAAACAGGCATATTACTAATCTTAGAGTTGCTGTGGCCCAGACAAAGGCTCCAGAGATGACACTGCCTGTCCACGGTCATGTCCACCACTACCCCATCTTCTTGTCATGTTGAAGGTATTTTTTCTCACCAGAGGAGGATAAATGAACCTATTATGCTGACAGGCCAGGCTTAAGCTTATTTCCCTGGGCTCTCAAATCGTCTAGGGCAGCCTCCAGTCTTCACTTATTGGAAGTCACCCACCAGTTTGACTTCAGGTCAGAAATGATGTAGCCCTTTGTACCTTTATAACCTGAAATTCCTGCTGCTATTCTCAGGAGCTTTTCCAAGTTCCTCAGCTTCTAACTAAATGAACATCCTGCCTCAAACCAGGCCCATCGTTTTAATAATAAATCACGACTATCACTGCAGGTGGACTGTGTGCCAGATGCTGCCCTTGCTCATTGCTCCACATTTCAGCTCAGTTAACAACCAGGCCCATCGTTTTAATAATAAATCACGACTATCACTGCAGGTGGACTGTGTGCCAGACGCTGCCGTTGCTCATTGCTCCACATTTCAGCTCAGTTAACCCTCAAAACAAACCTAGGTATTGCCAAGATGCAGCTGAGGCACAGGGAAGGCGATCGACTTGCCAAGGGCATACAGTTGGTAAGGCCGAAGCTGGGATTCAAAATTCAGTTTGGTTTCACCACAAAAGAACCAAGATCTGAACCATTTTGCTAGGTTGCCTTGGTCAGAAAATATACAACAGGCAGGTAGTTCAGTGGTTCTTACCCAACCATAGTCCACAGTAGGAAAATACACCAAAATGTTAATAATAATTACCATTGGTCTTTGGAATAATGAATAGATTTTCTTCTTTATACTTTTCTGTATTTTCCAAATTTTTGTCTTTACAATAACTTTATTGTCAGAAAAATACAATAAAAATATTTGAGTTATGTAGTGGATTGAATTAGGTCCCCCCAAAACTATTGAAGCTTGAATTGTGTCCCCCATGTTTTATGTATTAGAAACTTAGCCCCCACTGTGACTGTTAAGAGGGTGGGAATCCTATTATGGTAATTGAAAGGTGGAGCCTTGGGGCCGGCCCGGTGGCGCACTGCTACAGTGCACCGCTTGGGAGTGTGGCAGCGCTCCCGCCGAGGGTTCGGATCCCACATACAGACCGGTTCCCGCTCACTGGCTGAGCGAGGTGCGGGCGCAGCACCGAGGGTTGCGATCCCGTTGCCGGTCCCGGTCCAGTACGGGCACGACACTGAGGGTTGCGATCCATTGCTGGACACGAAAAAAGACAAAAAAAGGGAAAAAAAAAAAAAAAAAAGAAAGGTGGAGCCTTGAAGAGGTGATTGGATTGTAGGACCGTGCAGTAGTGAATGGATTAAAAATGGTGGTCAAGGGAGTGGTTCTGAGGGCTTTAAAAGAAGAGAGAGTCTGTCTTGCTTTCTCTCTGCTCTCTCTGCTTCCACCATCTTGCGATGTGAGACCCCTGGGTCATTGTCGCCACCACCAGATAGACTTTGGACTTCCCAGCCTCAGAAATTGTAAGCAATAAATTTCATTTTCTTTATAAATCACCCAGTTCAGTGTATTTTGTTATAAGCAACAAAAATGGACGAATACAAGTTACAATAACACAGCAAAGCAGAAAAACATATAAAAACAATGAACTCCAGAGCTGTAATGTTTCATTTCAGAATCAATGTCTCAATTGTTGCTTTGTTTGTCTGGGACAGGCTGAAAACTCCTCAGGGCAGGAGTGCTCTCCTTCATAGCACTGATGACCCTGCGGGACACTGGGTGATAAACTCTAATAACATATCTACTCCATTCCTCTGTCTACTCAGGCTGAAATTCTGTCTGAAAAGCTCTCAGGTCTGTCTGCGTCCTGGAAGACCTGTGACAGCTTCCCCCCAACCCCGCCCCACCTGGACGTGCAGAATCAGATGAGTCATGCATCTTGGCTCGTGACACACACTCATCATTGGTCCCTGTGTGCCTCCCTCACCCTAGCTGTAAAATAATGTATAGAACGTCCACCAACCCACCACCCACAACGAGTGTAACTTACATCTGCCCACCTGACAGTCCTGAAGGCTGACTTCTCAGTCTACCATTCATTTCCTGGTACATATATGTGTGTTACAATGTTCTATCACACAATACCTATCCTGGAAAAATTGGTTGTTTGGTTTCAGTGGTTTTTAATGTTATAAAAGGGGCTTAATGTTGCATGTAATTTCTCAGACTTAACTTTCTCACTCAATATTATATTTTTAAGACTCATCCATTTTGTTGCATGTCGCTCTATATAGTTCATCTTCTATTTGGTCACTTTGATAATATTCCTTTGTGTGGACATATCACAATGAATGCATCCTTTCTGCTGTCGATGGACTTTTGAGTTACTTATAAATTTTTGTGATTACAAACAGATCTGCTCAGAACATTCTTAATATGTCTCCGGGTTTTTCTTGTGGGTGTACCCCAGGAGTGGAACGGCTGGGCCATAGGGTATGTGAATTTTCAGCTTCACAAGAAAAGGCCAAATTATTGTCACAAATGGTTGCACCAGTTTACATTCACGCTAGTTGTGAGTAAGAAATCCAAAAGGCTGCCTGCTTCTCAGGTTTGTGTACAGATTCCCCAACACGATTTGTTACGTCTTTAAATTTGCAGATCAGATTTATGCTAAAGTTCTGGTTCCTAAATGCTAGTGTTTCTTACCCTTCATAAGCTTTTTTAGGAGAATACTACATGTGATTTTTTCCTAACCTTCTTGGATTTATCTAATTTCCCAAAGAATTTTTTAAAACCCTGCTGAATACCTAGCCTTACTGGCATCTGCATGTGTCACAGGAAAAGCATTACTGAATTGGTGTTCCACCTCTTCCCTAGTGCTCACACAAACTCACAGACAGAGGATGTTGTGTAGTCAACACAAGAAGAGTCAAGCAGTGAATATGGCGGCTATTTTTTCAATTCAACAATAATGGTAAATGAATGAATTCCCCCTAAGAACAGAAGAAAGAAGAGTTCCTTCCTTTCTTTCTTTCTTTCCCCTTCCTTCCTTCCTTCTTTCTTTCTTTTTGAATTTGCATTCCCCACCCCCCAGAATTGGCCCCTTTATCTAGAACAAATAACTTCCTCCAGAGAGACAGACCTCTGTCCTAGAAATGGAACAAAAGCAGGCGTCCTGTCCTGACTCTACCGCCAGGCTCCACTGTGTCCTTCTAGTGAAACATGGAAGTGGAGGGGGGAAGGGAGGACCCCAACACTCTCAATGACCCTCAAATGTTTAAATCATTATTACAAACTGCTAATCTGCACCTAAGCAGAGTTACGCTTCTGACAGCAACCAATGGAGGAAATAGTAATTGTCTCAGTACTATAAAACACTTCCATGAACTTAGCAATGACTTTAAACGAATTTTGTATTTTATTAATCATAATTACACATCTCCACGTTTTCAGAAAATAGAAGTGTAGGTGTGAAACATTATTTACGCAGTCTGTACATAATGCTTGCAAACCCAGGATAAAAACACCTCATGTTCTCGGGCATCCACATCTCATAGACTAGGAACCACTGAGCTAGAGTTTGCTGGCCCTGAGCCGAGAGAGGACAGGGTGATGTCACCTTGGAAAGGGACATGCTTGCCTTCTGAGTCCAGGATTCTTCTATGGGAGGAATCTTAATTTAGGGCAGAGCTCTGACATTTATCTGTCTTTTCTCCCCCTGTGCTCTTTGTTGAAACTTTTTTGTGACCTATCTTTGTTTTTTATCAAAGGGCAAGGCTAAATAATCTGGTTAGAGAATGTTTCTGATGAGCCTGGAAGAAATTATTTGAAACAGAAAATATATGACTTATTTTATAACACAAAAAGGATGTTCAGTATTTTCTTCATACATCTACATAATGCTTCCTTAAAGATGCCTGAGATCCTTTTGGCATAAGACTTTAAATTGTAGAGCAATACACAGAGGTAGAATATGACTTTCTCTATCAGAGTAGAGCTGAAAGGAAAGGAGGCAGCCTAAAAGGCAGTAAGCTATTCCTCCATTACTCTTAGATTTAAATAGCTAAACAATCCAGAGTTTCTACCAATGTATTCTAGAGAAACATGCACGATACTATTATCCTCATCCCAAAATATGCACAGAGCTCTTATCATGTGTATGGCATATTTAAAAGCAACAATATTCTATTTTAAGAAATTAGGGGCCTCTTATACTCTAAAGGCCAGATCTATAAATACTGTATTTGGGCTTTCGAGTTTCCCTCTGGTCTGAAGAACAGACCTCCCCCTTGGAAAGTCCAGCCTCTAACACAATGGCACAAAACAGAACTCGAGAAAGATTTGTTGAATGAACGAATGAATGAGTTAGTGAATGGGATGCCTATAGCTTCAGCAAACACATGTATAAACACAGACACTACATCCTCCTTCAAGAAAAACTCAGGCTGGAACTTCAGGCAGATAATGAAAGCCACACATTCTAACAGTTGCTTTTGCTACTCAGTTTCCCCGTCCAAACCTAGATTTCTTTTTTTTTTTTTTTTTTTTTTCCTTTTTTTTTTTTTTCGTGAATGGCAATGGATCGCAACCCTCAGTGTCGCGTCTGTACCGGACCGGGACCGGCAACGGGATCGCAATCCTCAGTGCCGCGCCCGCACCTCGCTCAGCCAGTGAGCGGAACCGGTCTGTATGTGGGATCCGAACCCTCGGCGGGAGCGCCACCACGCTCCCCAGCGGCGCACTGTAGCAGTGCACCACCGGCCGGCCCAAACCTAGATTTCTTTTTTTTTTTTTTTTTATCCTTTTTGTTTTTTTTCGTGAATGGCAATGGATCGCAACCCTCAGTGTCGCGTCTGTACCGGACCGGGACCGGCAACGGGATCGCAATCCTCAGTGCCGCGCCCGCACCTCGCTCAGCCAGTGAGCGGAACCGGTCTGTATGTGGGATCCGAACCCTCGGCGGGAGCGCCACCACGCTCCCAAGCGGCGCACTGTAGCAGTGCACCACCGGCCGGCCCAAACCTAGATTTCTTATGGTCTTTGCATCACGAGTAGAAGTAAAAGGAATCCGCCATGGCTGTGTGTGCCTTAGTATGGTGAACAACAGCTCTGTTCAAGGCAGTCTGTGCAACGGTGATGATTATTCTGGAGAACAGGATCTGTTGAGGAAGGTTTACGTGAAGAGCCCAAGGCAATGACAGATGGAGCTGAGAAGGATATCTACTGAGGACAGAAAGAGGAAAAGAGAAATCAAGGCAGGAATAAAGCAGAAAACTCTGTGTGTGTGTGTGCGCGTGCGCGCGTGTGCACGCGTGAGTGTCTAAACTAAAAATATGCAAATATCTATGGCTGGAATTTGATCCACAAATAAGCATTGCGATGCACTAGCTGTCAAAGAGACGTTCACAGCACCTCTTGGTCAAATGATTAAACAAGAAGGCCGACTTCATTTGTGGGAAAGCTGTTTTAGCCTTCGAGCTCTATAGTTTTATATCAAGCTGGTCCAACTCACACTAGCGCACTAAAGAAAAAGGTGGGAAAAGACAGCATTCTTTATTATGATTGCTGAGGTAAAAATATTAACAAGGAAGTTAGCTGTCCACTGGAACACATTTATATAGGTTAACAGTTAAAAGAAAACATTCGAAATGAGACGATATCAGTGTGTGGTGTTAGAATTAGGGTAGTGGGTACCTTGGGTCGGGAGTGACTGAGAGGGGCTGAATAGGGGGCTTCTGGGATGATGGTGGTATTTTATTTCTTGACCTGGGGATATGGCATGTCCATGGGTGTGAAAATTCACCCACTGTACACTGATGATTTGTATATATTTCTGTATGTATATTATACTTCAATTAAAAGTTTACTTAAAAGGCCATTATCTGCCTGAAGTTCCAGCCTGAGTTTTTCTTGAGTGAGGATGTAGTGTCTGTGTTTATACATGTGTTTGCTGAAGCTATAGGCATCCCATTCATTAACTCATTCATTTGTTCATTCAACAAATCTTTCTCGAGTTCTATTTTGTGCCAGACATTGTGTTAGAGGCTGGACTTTCCAAGGGGGAGGTCTGTTCTTCAGACCAGAGGGAAACTTGAAAGCCCAACATATATAAAAGCATAAATATTTTTTCTTTACAGAGTGTGGCTGATGGAAAGGACACTACCAGTGAGGACAAAGAGCACCTATGCATGAGTCAAGTGTTTGGGGCTCCCCAAGGAGATGAGAAGCCAGCCCTGCATAATTAAAGGAAGGACTGGACTACACCTGCTCCCGAGCCCAGGCTGATGGGCTCGATACAAGTCTGGGTTCTCTGCAGGTCATGCGGTCATCTGGCCTGTGCTCTCCTAATTGTTTTCTTCTCTGGTAGTACTAAAGGTCTTATTAACCTGCTGGTAAACAATGAATACAGATTAGTGGCCATTAGTCAAGGTCACGGGTCACCTAATAGGGATGGCTCAGTGAAGAGTATCTGTTGGTCTCGGTACTCAATTGATCATCAGGATGACCGGGGCGATCACGGCTGCATCACAAGCATATTGTCACTCAGAAGGAAATGCTCCTTCCTCTAACCCTCCCCCTCACATGGCTCCATGGACGTCCCACATTCTTACCTAGCTGGATTCTTACTTTGACTCCTGCCCTCTCCCCTGAGGTATCTCACCCAGGGCAGTGTCCCCTTCCCCACTAACTTGAGCCCTCGGTCTGTGAGACCTACTAGTTCCCATGGCCTTCACCATCAACAACCACCCCTCTCTCTTTTCTCCAACCTCAAGAATTGGGAAGAAGTGACAGGCAATTCCTTTTTACAAAAAGAAACATCTAACTGGATTTTATTTTTCACACTCAAAGATAAAAATCGTGATGACACGGTGGGATTTACAAGTCAAATTTATCAGCATTCCCCAAAAGAGCACTCCCACTTTCACAGCGACAGTTCTACCTCTATCCCTATGAAACATCAGAATTCTGAGCAAGATGTCATGAATGAAAAGGAGCTATGTATGGTGCTTTTAAGAAGTTTGAAAACAAGGGTCCCAGCAGCTCACAGGAGTGGCGAGAGTAGCAATGTCCAGCCGGCCTCACTCTGCAAAGGCCGCGCTGTCACCATAGACACCCAGAAGTTCTGTCGTGGCCACAGCATCTACCAAGATGTCCAGGGAAAAGGGCAGTTCAGTTCAGTGAAGGGACAGCCCAAGGAGAGATTGGCGAGACGTCATCCAAACCTGCTCCTGCAAATTTTGACTAACTTAAAAGCAAACAAACAAAAAAGGAGGAAAGTGCAAAAAAAAAAGGAAAGGGAGAGCAAAACTATTACAGAAGACTCACCTGCAGAAAATGGAGATGCTAAAACAAGGAGAGGCCAGCCTCTGATAGAGCAGGAGAGAAAGGGGCCAGATCTGGTCAATATCCTAACCCAGGCCTCATCGGCAATCTCAACATCAACTTCTTGTAGAAGCCAGAGGAATCTTTTTATTGATTATGCTGTAAATGCAAGGTTTTTTTTTGGTTTTTTTTTTCCTTTTTGTCTTTTTTCGTGTCCGGCAACGGATCGCAACCCTCAGTGTCGCGCCCGCACCTCGCTCAGCCAGTGAGCGGGAACCGGTCTGTATGTGGGAT
>NW_007728127.1:160407-161241 GCF_000696425.1 Galeopterus variegatus | reverse complement strand
TAAAAAAAAAAAAAAAAAAAAAAAAAAAAGAATTTTTTGGAGAAAAAATTCTAGAAAAACACCTATAAGAAGTAGGAAACCCACCCTATCCCTTAAAAATTTTTCTTTTTGGATAAGTGTAAATACTTTTTTTCAAGAAGTGAGTTCCTAGGCTGGTTGTGTATTTCCAGTACAACCAGAAATTAGCGGAAATCAAATTAAGGGAGGCCTTGATTGTAGGCTGGGGGCGGGAGGCGAGAGGAGGGCACACCGGTAGTTTTTAATATCCTGTAACAAGAAGTGTAATCAAATGGCAATTTGAAGCCATAGCCATGCATCTAACTTGTTGCTATCATTTTATTACTTGACTTTTTTCTGTTGTTGACTTTTAGTAGAATTACTTACAAAACTCCTCCCTGATCTGAGCTCCCCCTGACTGAATCGGGCATCCTCCATGATGTCTTTGTTCGTGGTGATCCAGTTCTTTCTAATAACCTTGCTGATGTGCTATGAAAGATTGAACTTTTTTGAGCTTGTAGTGCGTATGATATTAAATTACACATTTGTAGAATTTTAGATCTAACAAATTATGAATGTTTTAAGATAACGGCATTTGAAGCCTCTTTTTAAGAACAAGTTATCTCCGTATTTTAAGCTGGAAAGTGAATAGAATAATTTGGAAAACAATTACAACAGCATAGCTTTTTATATTTCAGAACTTGCATGAAGAACTATATATAAATGGATCATTATGTCTATGTGCTGATCAAATAAAAATGACTAAAATATCAAATAAGGAAGAAAAAAAGGTCTGAAAACACTAGGTGTGGTAGAAAGACCAGTAGGTAGGTGGAT
>NW_007728127.1:154048-160109 GCF_000696425.1 Galeopterus variegatus | reverse complement strand
TCTTTGTTCGTGGTGATCCAGTTCTTTCTAATAACCTTGCTGATGTGCTATGAAAGATTGAACTTTTTTGAGCTTGTAGTGCGTATGATATTAAATTACACATTTGTAGAATTTTAGATCTAACAAATTATGAATGTTTTAAGATAACGGCATTTGAAGCCTCTTTTTAAGAACAAGTTATCTCCGTATTTTAAGCTGGAAAGTGAATAGAATAATTTGGAAAACAATTACAACAGCATAGCTTTTTATATTTCAGAACTTGCATGAAGAACTATATATAAATGGATCATTATGTCTATGTGCTGATCAAATAAAAATGACTAAAATATCAAATAAGGAAGAAAAAAAGGTCTGAAAACACTAGGTGTGGTAGAAAGACCAGTAGGTAGGTGGATGAGGCTCCCAAACCAGAGAGGTTATGTGACTTGTCTGACATTGGTCAGCAAACGTTATAAGGCAAAGCCAAGACTTGACCGGTGGCTTCAGGTTCTCAGCCCTGCTGTTTTCATTACCTGACATGGCCTCTCAGAGGTAACTCCAGCCATGTGTGGCTTGTAAGGCCAAAGAGCCAGAAATGAGCTCAACTCTAGATTTTTTTCATTCACCAGACTGCCTGTGCAAATGATACTCAATACTTACTGTGCATCAGATCATCTGAAGGAGCTTTAGAAAAATACAGTTGCCAGACCCTTCTTCCAGAAACTCTGACTCATTTGTTCTGGGTGGGGTCCAGGCAGTTTAATTTATTTTGAAAAAATCTTCCCAGATGATTCGAATGTGCAGCCAATTCAGTGAGAGTCATTGCTCCATGGCACCGGTTCTCGACCCTGGCTGCACATTGGAATCACGGGGGAAGATTTAAGAGCAACATGCCTAAGTCTTATCCCTACAGATGCCGAATCACCTGGTCTAGGGTGCAGCTGGGGCACTGGCCTTTACAAAAGCTTTCCAGGTGTTGCTAACGTGTAGCTAGGAATGACAGCCATTGCTCACAGGCTCCCCAAACCATTAGTCTCTCGTCTAAAATCATCTCCTAGGGAAAGGCCTGATCATCGCCATTCTGAAAATACCAGTGCCGTCAGTGTTTAATAAATGCTTGTTGAAAGAATTACCCAATGAGGATCGATGCTAATAGATGAGAAGGAACGGGCAAGCTTAAGAAATGAGCATTTAACATCAAAATGTCCTGAAAGTGGGTTATATAGTCAGTTAAGCAAGTATTATGACAGTATGTAGATTATTTCACAAACACACAGGTGACCCTCTTAGGATAGTATCCTAAGCCTGGATTATCCTTATCCCCAAGGATATTGTGATAGTGGGAAAGAGCAAATTCTGCCTACTCTATCTAATCCCTAGCACAAACAGAATCATTCTTGACCAAGTCTAATGGCAATCTCAGCACAAGGCCTCTGGAGCACAGGATAATTCTCTTATCAAATGCTGTGCCCAGGATATAATGGAGGATACGATCCACCAATGGTGCTTCCTACCGTAGAAGGAAGAGCTGTTTTTCTTAATGGATATGAGCAGACTAGGAAAGAAAAATGATTTCTTCTCTTAACATTATTTAACAAGGCTGTCAAGTGACAAAGCAGAATAGCAAAACTGTCTATGCTACATAATCCCACTTTCATAATAAATATGACCAGGAATACATTTATTAAAATATGAACATTGCCTGTCTTTGGACAGTGGAATTATGGTGATTTTTATTTTCTCCTTTACTTTTCTATGTTTCTGAATTTTCTACCAAGTGCAGGTATTGCTTTTTAATAATAATTTTAAAATACTACTCTTTTTAAAAAATGTAATGGCACTCAAGCTTGCAGAATGATTGTCAAAGGCATTTCTAAATCTGCTGGCACTTAGGCAAGGAGGAGCAGGTTCGTGCTACAGTTTGAAAGCTCAGCAGGTCCATTTGTGCTTTCATAAGCAGAGGGAGGTTTTGCAAGCCTGGTGTGGAGCTTGCCGGGCTCAGCAAAGTCAGTGTCAGACAGGTGACCAGCAAAGATGAGGTTCCCGGGAACCTCTATCCACTTGTGGCCAACCCTGCGACACAGGAGTGAATTCAGATACTCTATATACTGGATTGCCATTGCTGATTGACAATGTGGAATACCTGGAGTAGACACAAGGAGAAAATATTTAGAAAGATTCATGATACAACCCCCTAGATACTGATACTTGACTGAAGTTGGTCTCAATGTTTGTCAATCTATTTGGTTTGAAAGTCAGATGCAAATGGCAGCATCTGGATGAGCCTTTTAGAGAAAATCTTTGCCAAGTTTATGCTCTTGGCTTACCTGAGAAGCCCAGTGTGTAAAACGGACCAGTGGGGGCTCCCAAATAAAACCTCAAACCCAGTAGAGAGGTCCTCCTGCCTTCTGCAACAGGGCTCTTTCCCCAGAAACTCCCAAGTCTTCACAACCATCTGTGAGACTCCTTTTTCAAAACCCCGATGCTCAATCTTTTTCTGGCAATTTCTTCTGCCTCTTTCCTGAATGTCCCACCATCCTCTGTTGCTTCACAAAGATATTCCTCCATCAGTACTTTCTCGAAAGAAAACTCTTTCTCTCAATACCCTCCACCTCTAGTACAACACCCTTCAACATGCCTCAATGCCCATCCCATGTCACTGCTATCAGAAATCCTGGCAGTCGGGAAGTTTTGTTTTCCGCTTAACTTAAATGCTGTCTATTATAAATTGAATTATAAACAACTTCAGGGAAGGAATCTACACATTCATCTTCGTATCCCTCCAAAAGCACGTAGCTCTTGTAGGTTATTATACATTTGCTGAACAAGTGGTGTTTCCTCTCAAAGAACAGCCATAGCACTTTATAATGATGTTCTACGTTAATTTATTTAGAGTCATTTTCAAAGCACATGAGCTTGCTGCTCCAAATGGGATCCCCAGGACTGCAGAATTGACCTCCCCCGGGAGTTACTTGGAAATGCAGCATCTTAGCCTACTCCCTCCTGCTCCCCCTACCCCTACGCACACGTGCTGAATGGGAATCTGAGCTGTAATAAAATCCCAGGCAATTCCTAATTCTAAGAAGTATTGGTCTAATCTAGAGTACTGTCTCTCAACCTTGGCTGCACATTGGAATGATGTAGGGGACTCCAGCCCCGCTCTCCCATCCTGATCTAATCAATCCAGGTGGAACTTGGGCAATAGGATGTGATAGAGTGCCCCCATGTGCAGCCAGGGGTGAGAACGCTGTGAGGGTCTTTGCCAGAGCTCTGCAAAGCACCTACAATATTCAGTAAGCCCACTGCCTCACCTCTACAGTGGTTTATCTCCTCTTTACTGCACAACCTTCCCATAAGATTCTATTAATTCCCATCTTCCATAAAAATACCACTTCGTTTCACTTATCAATAAACGTTTACTGAGCATCTAGGCTTTGCATAAACAAAAAAACTGTTTTTAAACTTCCTTTCACAGTAATGTATCTAAATTCTCTTTCTTGGGCTCCTTCATTAACCTTATTTCTAATTTTGTAAGCCTTCTTTGGTGCCAATGTAACTATGGCTGATTGTGTCTGGCGTAGAAGAAATGAAAATTAATTAAAACTACCTACAGATTATTTTAAGTCTCGGAGATACCAAAGTTGGTTATATCTGAAAGTAAATATATCGTGTTCTTTAACCTTTATAAATCTGCCATGTTCCACATTATCACCGTAACTGTAACGCTTGCCACACCCTGACACTGTGGTAAGTGTTCACCTGTATTATCTCATTTAATCCCCCCAACGACTCTGTGAGGTGTGTTCTCATATGTTATCCATATGTTTTGGATGAAAAACAGCAGCACAAGAAGTTCAGTAGCTTGCCCAAGGCCACACAGCTTGTCTCCTGAAGACGGGATCCAAACCTAGGCAGCCAGACTCAGGACATGCTTATTCTATCAAGGGTGCTGTTCCAGCAACACATGATGATGCGGCTCAGGATTCCAGAGCATAAGAGAGCCTCATTCTTTCATAGTCCTCCGCAGATCATTTAGTGCAGCTTTTCCAAACCTTATTCCCACTTTAATCTGTGGCCCATAAAGCTGTTTCCCAGGTGTAACCCACTGTGAAGTTTTAAAGGATTTCATGTTTGGACAAATTCCTTCTGAATGTTGAGCAAGATAAGAAACAAGTTCTAACTAATGCAGTGAAGGTCTAAAAAAAGAAGCCTTGATATTTTACAAAGGAATTTTCCCCTCCTCACCAAATCCAGTTTAAAATTTTAATATCTCTGTTGCAAAAAGCTGATAAATCACTGTAATTAGTGTAGCCTCTGGTCAGTGGCGTATGTGTGTATGTGAATACGAAGGTAAGAAAGTCTTAAAATGTCAAATATTATACAAATATTTCTTTGGGCTACTTCTACAAGTGTACTTCAAAAAGATTGCGGAAAAATAGAATTAAAAAATAATATGAATCTTGTCGTGAAATTTTTTAAGACCCCTCATAAAACCATCGTGTTTTAACAGCTCTTTTCTTTCTTCTTTCTTTAAGTGAGGAAATGATTTCTTTTAATCCCTTTTTGTTGCTCTAGAGCAGGATTTCTCAACCTCGGTGCTATTGACATTTTGGGTCAGATAATTCTTTGTTTTAGAAGGTTGTCCTGTAGATTATAGGATTTTTCTCAGGATCCCTGGCCTCTACCCACTAGACGCAGTAGCACTCTGTCTCAGTGAGACAATCAAAACTGTCTTGCCACATGGAATGAGAGTGGAGGGGTGGAGGGGCAATATCACCCACCCCCAGTTGAGAACCACTGTCCTGGAAATATTCATTGGCAATGGCAACACCACATGTTCATATTTTGCTGTATTTTATCCCTAAATACTGTCTCAAAGAACTCAAGTCTTTGAGATCTGTTCGGCCTCCCTAGTATTGCTTCTCTGCTGTTCTGCCTGTCTTTACCTTCATGGATGAACTTCCCAGGCAATCTCCTGAAGCCTGAGTGCTGGCCGCTGCAGCAGGGACTGCAGAGATAGGCTTGGCGGGTGCCGGAGTCCTAGGGGAGGATTCTGGCAGGTGGGGACGAAGGTACGCTCCTTGACTGCAGACCTGGCTTGTTCCTGTGGACCTTCCTCTGAAGCTTATGTGGACAACACCATAACACATCAGACATTACACTTGTAGCTCCTCATAGAAAACAAATGTTTAATCTCTGATGGTGTGTATAAACATAAAATACCTCTGCCCTTAATACAGTTTGCCTAAGGGCAAAGCTAGACTCTGATACATTAGCAGAAAAGACAAATTAAGAATGCAGACCAGAGCTAGTAGCTAGCCGTGTCCAAATATATGTGGGTCTTAATGACACGTATGTTTATGGATGCGAATATGTGTGGCTAGAAATTATTGTTTCCATTTTTGGATCAAGTTAAAAAAGATCAGTTAGACAAGTCTGTCCAGGGCCAGCTTCTAGTTAACCTTCAGCCATCATGTCTGATGCCTCAATAATAGCAATAGCTCACATTTATTGAGCCCTGATTATGCGCCAAAACTGTCCCAAGGGCTTTGCCCATGCTGTCTCATTGAAACCTTACAACAGCCCTAAATAGCATACATCATTATCCTCTCCATTTGACAGATGACTGAACAGGCTCAAATTGGTAAAGTTACTTGACCAAACTCATATTTCTTATAAAGCCATGAAATAAGATTCAAATCCAGGCAGTTGCCCACAAGGTTTTTAGTTGTGTGTGTGTGTGTGTGTGTGTGTGTGTGTGTGTATAGAATTTTTTTTTTCAAGTTATGGCAAAACACACATAAAATTTACCATCTTAACCATTACATGTACAGTTCATTAGTGTTAAGTACATTCACAGTATTGTGCTACCATCACCATCACTATCCATCCATCCACGGAACTCTCTACATCTTGCAGAACTGATACTCTGTACCCATTAAACAACACCTCTCTCTTCCCTTTCTCCCCAGCCCCTGGTGACCACCATTTGACTCTCTGTGTCTGTGAATTGAATACTCTAGGTACCACATATACAGTATTTATTCCCTTTCTTTTTAAGGCCGAATAATATTCTATTGTA
>NW_007728127.1:151228-152703 GCF_000696425.1 Galeopterus variegatus | reverse complement strand
GGGTTGCGATCCGTTGCCGGACACGGAAAAAAGACAAAAGACAAAAAAAATAAATAAATAACCAGTAACTCATGAGGATTCGTGCCCATTACATTCCTCGCTGCACTCAGCTTGCTAGTTCTTTAGCAAGCTGGTTAGCTGGTTGGTTGGGATGGCAGAGATGGATAACATAAAACCAGCCCTTCTCTCTCTAACCTCCAGCCTCTGGGATGTCAAAGTATGCTTCTTCCGCTCCTTTCTCTCTTCTACACTTTCAGGTTTCTCTGTAAGCATTTGGGAAACACTTAGAAAAGAAATGAATCACATTTCAGAAGAGATCAGCCTATTTTGATTCCATTAATTTTAATGGGAATGATCTTTCAGGAAACCTGTTCTGACTTGATCAAGGGCGCTTGGTCTAGGCAAATTCTCCACCTGACATTCAGAACTCGGGCAAAAGGTGTGGCAGAGAGGAGTGACTCACACCTGCCTACGACTCGACAGGGGCCCTGCCCAAGGCGGGTCCCTTTCTCCTCCTCCCTGTTTTTCTTCTGTCTGCTTCAGCTCTCAGGCCATCCTGGCTTCCAGGCACCCTGGGAAACAGTGGCTGCAATAACATAGTGATGAATCATCACCTGTCTGACCAAAAGAAAGGAAGGCCCAAGCAGCTCTAGAACGGCTCTTGGAGTTTCAAGACCCAAGTTCCCCACCTCACAGCCATGACAGTTTCAGAGCCACTCCTCATTCAAAGGCATCCTGACCAGAGCCTCTTGCTCAAGAGGGAGAATTGCTCTGAATCTGGACAAACTGAAGCCAGCTGTGATGGGATGCTGACGCACTGATGTGGCAAGCGAGTGCTGTTAATTAGGATTGGGGTGTATCCGGACCACTGAAAAAACTGCCTGTGTTGGAATCACAGAACTGTAGCATTTTAGGGCCAAAGGGTATTTTAGATATATAATTTCATAGAATTTCAGGATTAAAATAATGTGTAGTATTGATTCTATCCAGTGTTGTTCTGGAACCGGTTCATATGGGCTCCCCAGAGATGATTGTTAAATTTTCAGGAAATTTACAAGCCAGTGGACTTNATATACCCAGAAATGGAACTGCTGGATCATATGGGAATTCTATGTTTAATTTTTTGAGGGACTGCCACACTGTTCTCCACAGCAGCTGCACCATTTTACATTCCTACCAGCAGTGCACAAATGTCCCGGTTTCTTCACATCCTCTTAGACACTTTTCTGTTTATTTTTTGTTTTCAATAGTAGCCATCCTGATGGGTGTGAGGTGTGTCCTTAAGGTTTTGAAATTTAGTTATATACCAAGTCTTTCTCTTTTAGGTCTTTTCTTCTTAATTCAATAGCAGTTTTGCATGTGGGCACACACACACTGAAACGATCTTGATCATAACCAGTAACTCGGGCCGGCCCGGTGGCGCACTGGATAGTGCGCCGCTCGGGAAGCGCGGCGGCGCTCCCGCCCGAGGGTTC
>NW_007728127.1:149018-150850 GCF_000696425.1 Galeopterus variegatus | reverse complement strand
ATTTACAAGCCAGTGGACTTCAAGTTGGTAGTTTGAAATGAACCTATGGTGGGATTGTTTATGCCACAGAAATGGACAAACAGTACAAATCAGGGCTTCTCTGTCCTCCCACCTCACCAAGAGCTGGTTGTTAAAAAATGTACTGTAACATCATTGATCTTACCCAAACCCTTCATTTATAGATGAGAAAATTGAGGCCCAGAGAGGGGCATTGACTTATTTGGGGTCACACAGTTAATTAGTGACAGAATTTAGAATCCAAATCTTGTGCATCCTACTTCAGTGAGTGGACACCTAAAGCATAGCCCTGTCCCCCAAGATCAGCATCCTGTCAATAAAAAGAACCATGAGGACAAGATTGCAATATCAGTGGAAAGTGAGAGAAAAATAATTCTGAAAATAGGTTTTCAGGGGCAGAGACTGCCCACTCTCAGACTCATCTGGAACTCCTTCTAATAGTGTAGCCTGAGTACTGAGCAATGTTCTCATCATACTTACATGCAACACAGCAGAGAGGCTTGGACACAACCATGTGTTATAACATCCCCAACAATAAGAGGTTTGGTTGTCCTCGAGGAAAAAAGTGGCATGTCTGGTAGACTTGGGGTAAAGAGCCTGACTACAAATATGAAGAAATCAAGATGAGGAGGTGGAAAATTCATCATTTAGGATAAGTTATCAGACGTGCTCTATTGTCTGTTGTGATAAATGTGGGTCCAATCAAAAGCAAAGTAACTTTGATGTCTGCACATTTTTTTCCACGGTGTGATTTTTCTGTATCTGCAACAGCTGAGTTCAAAGCTCTGGTTTAGGGCTTTTAAAGGAAGGCAAAAGTCAAGAGGGTATATCCAGTTATTAGTCAGGGGAGCAGGTAAGAAAAGGACAGATGGAGGAGACAAAACTGACTGGAGGGCACAAACGGGTCACAGGAGCTGACCCTCAGATAAGTTGGGGGGACCCCCCACCCCGCAAAAAGCAGCAAACCTGGGAGGGACCATGAGGCATCTGCCTCTGTGTGGTCCAGTGACCCGGACCAGAGCAGGGACTGGGAGCAGCCACGTTGCATGGGATGAAGGAGAAAGGATGAATCAGTCCATGTTTCTATCAGGGCTGGGATTCCATGTCCTCGCACTCTGTAAGCCTTGCAGTTGGTCTGGTCAAACCCACGTTTGGATGAACATACTCTGCCAGAAGCTGCCTACGCCTTCCTGTCTTTCATGGAGGCTCGTTCTCAGTCCAGCCTCCAGTGCTTGTATCTCTTTAACCTATTGCTGTAGGTCTCATCAACATGATTCCTAGTGTCCCTGACCAGGACAAGAGGTGACTCACGCTCAGCAAAGGAACAGAGAAACCAGACCCAGGACAGACTGTCATCTTGTCTGGACTCAAATGGCACATGTAAAAGCAGGTACCCTGTGTGAGGGGTGCAGAAGGATGCCAGCCAAGTGGAGGTGGCCAAAACTCTGGAAGGGGGAGCCCAGGACAAGGACTCAAAGGAGCCATACCACCTGTGAGGCCAGCGGGGGAGAACTCTGATCACCTTCGGACTGAAACCCCTGAACCCGGAGGAGAAACCCGGCTGTGCTGGCATTAGCACCGTATTCCTTACACATCCCATATTTATTGTTTTCTCTTTCGTTCTCTATTAGTACTTAGAAAAGTCTTTTTTCTTTCTTTCTTTCTTTTTTTTTAAGTTACAGCATATTGTAGTGACAGTAAAGGGAAAAAGGGATACGAGTTGTATCTACGCTTTGTCCAAAACACTAAAGAGGCAGCAGCGTGCTGAAGAGCCGAGGTTCTGGGTTATGAAGTGATTTTTAATTTAAGCACCT
>NW_007728127.1:147417-148566 GCF_000696425.1 Galeopterus variegatus | reverse complement strand
CGGCTGTGCTGGCATTAGCACCGTATTCCTTACACATCCCATATTTATTGTTTTCTCTTTCATTCTCTATTAGTACTTAGAAAAGTCTTTTTTCTTTCTTTCTTTTTTTTTTTTTTTAAGTTACAGCATATTGTAGTGACAGTAAAGGGAAAAAGGGATACGAGTTGTATCTACGCTTTGTCCAAAACACTAAAGAAGCAGCAGCGTGCTGAAGAGCCGAGGTTCTGGGTTATGAAGTGATTTTTAATTTAAGCACCTCCTCTTTGAAATTCCTCTTCCAGACCTCTGCACCTCTCCCCTGCCCGGGTTCTCCCCCTGCATCATCTCAGCCACTTTGATGCCTCCTTCCCCTCCTCCCCCATAAACGGCCGTTTTGAAAGGTTCCTCCTCTGCTCTCTTACTTTCCATCTCTGCCCTCTGCCCTCTGCCCTCTGCCCTCTGCCCTCTGCCTGCGACAGTATCATCTGCTGTCGAGACTTCAGGCGTAACCTCATGCGGATAACCCCAGCCTGGTCCCGACCTTCCTCCAGAGACATCAACTTTTTCCCGCTGCACTGCCTGGATAGACAATTGCCAACTCCACCCAGTATTCCCCAAACTGAATTTGTATCTTTCACTCCAAGCTCAAAATTTTCAATATGGTCTTGGATTACCCTCCCACTTATTAGCCTCACATCCAGTTATCAAAGCCTATCAACTCTACAGCCACTGTCTCTTTACACTGTCCTCTTCTTCCTGATACTGTGTCCCTACCCAATCCAAGGTCCCTTACCTCTTCTCTGCATCATTGCAAAACCCTCCTAACTAGTCTCCCCACTTGCAGTCTCTACCCATTCTAAGTCACCTAGATCAGCCCTGACATTTTCGTCAGGAAGCCCAGCAAGCCCAGTCAGAGATTTTGACTCCTCCACCTAAAACCCCTTGCTCTGCCTGTCACAGATGGGGGACCTCAACCAAAATCCACCATTGCTGCTTCTCGCACATGACCTCATGCTTCCCTACCTGTTTCTTCTCCCTAGAGTTCTCTCCACTGCAACTTCACCTGCTGAAAGCTCTTTTATTCTAATCCCAGGTCCATCTTAAAAGATACGGCCTCTTACAGCCTTTCCTGATAGCCTCAATCTAGAGTCCTGCTCCCCTCTCTCAACC
>NW_007728127.1:145593-146844 GCF_000696425.1 Galeopterus variegatus | reverse complement strand
ACGGCCTCTTACAGCCTTTCCTGATAGCCTCAATCTAGAGTCCTGCTCCCCTCTCTCAACCAGGGCTGCTTGTCCTCACCTGCTATGGGTCACAGCAATGCCTGTGCTTCTTTTCTTTCACTTGTTCCTTTTTCCTTTACCTCCACCTCAAGGAATTCCTCTATCTCTTTGATGACCACACCAGAAACTTAGGAACTGTTCCAGACTTCTTCCCCTCCCTCACCCCTCATGCACGCGCTCTCAGACCTGCCTCGGAAATTGCTGTCCCCTCCTGTTCATCCTCCCTTACCCTGCCTTAGCTCAGGCCAGCCTCATCCAGGGAGCTGGGGCAGGACTTTCCACATGGCCCTGAGGGAGACAGCCTCAAATCTCCACCCTGCTCACTAGCTGTGTGCCCTTGGAAGGTTACTCAGCTTTTCTGAGACTCAGTTTCCTCAACTGAAAAAGGGAATTTGAAAAAAAAAAAAAAACCACTCTCAAAATGTATATATGTACAGTCATGAGTGACTTAACGGGGATACGTTCTAAGAAATGAGTTGTTAGGGGCCGAGCCCATGGCGCACTCAGGAGAGTGAGGCGCTGGGAGCGCAGCAGCGCTCCCGCCATGGGTTCAGATGCTATATAGGGATGGCCAGTGCGCTCACTGGTTGAGCGCGGTGCGGCCAGTCTCAAAAAGGCCAAAAAGAAAAAAAAAAAAAAAAGAAAGAAAAGAAATGAGTTGTTAGGCGATTTTGTCATTGCGTGAGCATTGTAGGGTGCACTTACACTTATGCCTGGATGGTATAGCCTAGGCTATGTGGTATAGCCTATGCTCCTAGTCTACAAACCCACAGCATGTTACTGTACTGAATTCCGTAGGCACAATGCTAAGTATTTATTTACCTAAACATATCTAAATGAAGAAAAGGCACAGTAAAAAATATGATAGAAAAGATAAAAAATGATAGATCTGTACAGGTTACTTACCATGAATGGAGCTTGCAGGACTGGAAGTTGCTGTGGGTGAGTCAGTGAGTGGGTGGTGAGTGACTGTGAAGGCTGGGACATTACTGTACACTGCTGTCCATCACTGCACACTTAGGTTACACTAAATTTATAAAAATATAAAGTAATTGTGCTATAACATTACAACAGCTACATCATCACTAGGCAATAGGAATTTTTCAGCTCCATAATCTTACAGAACTGCCATCATATATGGGGTCTGTGTTGTGCATAACTATGTAGACAGAGAAAGACAGACAGACATAG
>NW_007728127.1:142852-145412 GCF_000696425.1 Galeopterus variegatus | reverse complement strand
ATCATATATGGGGTCTGTGTTGTGCATAACTATGTAGACAGAGAAAGACAGACAGACATAGGCAGAGGGAAAAACTAGCATGTATAATAAGTACTCATAAAATTATAAATTTATGATTTTTTTGCTTGACTTAATAAAATAACTTCCTAACTGGCCGTGACACATGAATAAAATCCAGTGCTCACTACGTCACCAATGAGCTCTGTAAAAGACATATATAATCCCACATATAACTTTTCCTTTAATGCTAATAAAATAAGGTAGAATATGCTTAGAATAAAATTCTGGTGGTGGTGGGTTTTTTAGCTGGGCCTGTAAGGCCATTCATGTGCACCTTCTACCGACCGCTCTGATGTGCCGCCTTTCCTGCTACAGAAATGTATGCAGTTACCCCAACACCCATGCCCTTCCACATACCCAGGCCTATTCTCGCTGCCCCCCGTCCTCCCCAGTCCCACCTCAGCCCAGTCTCTACTGCTTTCTACAACTACTAACTCCCTGTCATTCTTCAAGACACAACTCAACTGTCACCTCCTCTGAGAAGCCTCCCTGACCCTCCTGGGCTGATAAGGGAGCCCTCTCCTGTGTTCCACGCATTCCCAGCACTTGGTGGGTCCATTCTGACCACCGACTCACCTGGCTGTCCTTCCTACTGGATTCTAGGTCTTGTCTTAATGGACTTTGTGTCCCCAGTGCCTAGCTATGGACTTTAAATGTACAGACAAATAATTTCGTATTGAATAATTGTTTTGTTTTGTTGCTGGCTGGCTGGTGCAGGGATTTGAATCCATGACCTTTGTGTTATAAGGCTGAGCTCCAACCAACAGAACTAACAGGCCAGCCCTGTATTAAATTTGAATGAAAGAATGAACCACACCCCCAGACCATTCTGCCTGTAGAGCGACGGAGAGAGAAATATATATATAAAGCTCATTAAAGACCAGGGTTAAATCTGACTTGTATTTCCTCTAACATCTGCCAGTTGGTTTTACACCAAATAATTTCTCAATAAACACTTGGCTGTGTAAAGAACAAGGAAGACAATATGGCAAAGGCTTAATGAGCAAAGGGGACAACAGGCTGAGCTTCAGGGCACAGAACAGGACTGGAGCCTTGAGGCCATGGGAGGAGTGTGGGCTTCATCGCAAGTGTAATGGGCAGCTCTTGGATGGATTAAAGTAGGAGATAAACATGATCAGATTTATGTTTGAAATAAGCCTGACACAAAAGGCCACATATTGTATGATTTCATTTATAGGAAATATTTATCATACTCAGAACCCTACCCAGGGGACGCTGGTTCTCGGCTTTCTCATCTATAAAGTGAGGATAGACCAGATGACTCTAGGGTCACATTTAGTTCTACATTTTTTGATTCCTTGTTAATAAAAAGTGACTGTTAGGCTAAAGGAATAGAACCTGGCATAGCAATCTCAGGGAAGGTGCTTGTGGTCTGTCTATTTCAGTGGCATTGTGATGTGGTGGGAATAACCCCGAAAGTGTGGATTATTCCCCTGGGTGGAGCATTTACCATTGGAATGACCTTGGGCAAGTCATGAAATTCTTTGGGCCTTCGTTTTTGCTTCTTTAAAATATGGGATTTCTGGGCCGGCCCCGTGGCGCACTCGGGAGAGTGCAGCGCTGGGAGCGCAGCGATGCTCCTGCTGTGGGTTCGGATCCTATATAGGACTGGCCAGTGTGCTCACTGGCTGAACATGGTGCAGGCGACACCTTACCGGTCACGAATAAGACAAAAAATATATATATATATATGAGATTTCTAAGAGGTGGCATGTATAGTCCTTTCCATAGAAAGTTTATGTTCTAACCTGTCTTNGATTTCTAAGAGGTGGCATGTATAGTCCTTTCCATAGAAAGTTTATGTTCTAACCTGTCTTTGCTTTCTGAAGGCAACCGAGATCTTTTAATAAAACATATTCACGCCTGTAATAGATTCTAGGTGTTTTAATAAAGTTAACATCATTACATTTTGCTGTTAAAAAGACTTTAGGGAAATACATGGAATATTACACACATTAAAAAGAATGCTGTAAAAGGAGCATGCCCAGTGTCCCAGGCAGGATCTGAAGGCTGCCCCCAATGCCCAGCAGAAGGCCAGGAGCATGCTGAAAATACCACTTCCACACATGTGTCCCACCTCAGCCACTGCTACAGCCACAGCTACCACAAAACTGTCTTGCTGCCACAGTAGTAGCCACACCACCATGCAGGCAACCTGCCAGGCACTCAACTGGATTGACACAAGAGTTACCAGTGGAGACTGGAAAAAGAAGAGGAAGTCTCTCTCTTCAAAGCCCACTCCACAGTAACAGAAAAAGCAACTGCTCTACTAGATGACCAGATATCAACATAGAGATACTAGAAATATGAAAATCCAAGAAAATATGTCACCACCAAAAGAATACAGTAACTCAAATACAAGACTCTATAGAGCTGGAAGTCCTTGAAATGACTGAAAAGGAATTCTGAGAAACGATATTAAGGAAACTCACTGAGATATGAGAAGACTCAGTTAGACAACATAATGAAATGAGAAAAA
>NW_007728127.1:111140-142390 GCF_000696425.1 Galeopterus variegatus | reverse complement strand
TGAGATATGAGAAGACTCAGTTAGACAACATAATGAAATGAGAAAAAAAAAATCCAGGATAAGAAGGAGGAAATTTATAAAGAAATTAATACCTTTAAAAAGAGTGTAGCAGAACTCATGGAACTGAAAGATTCACTCGCAAAATAAAAAACACAACCAACAGCTTAAGCAGCAGGCTAGAACAAGCAGAAGAAAGAATTTCTGATCTTGAAGATAGCCTTTTCAAAATAACCCAGGCGGGCCAAAAAAAAAAGAAAAAGGATAAAAGAATTTTTAAAAAATGAAGACAATCTAACAGCTAGAAGGCAACCTTAAACACACAAACATTCTAATTGTAAGTGTTCCAGAAGTGTTGGAGAAAGGAAAAGGCACGGCAAACCTATTCAATGAAATAATAATGGAAAACTTCCCAGATATAGGGCGAGACATGGACTTTCAGATCAAGGAGGCTCAGAGATCCCCAAACAGATTCAACCCAAGAAGATCCTCTCCAAGACACATTATAGTCAAACTGGCAAGGCTCAAAGACAAAGAGAGGGGCCGGCCCGGTGGTGCACTGGATAGGTGCGCCGCTTGGGAAGCGCGGCGGCGCTCCTGCCCGAGGGTTTGGATCCCATATGCAGACTGGTTCCCGCTCACTGGCTGAGCGAGGCGCGGGGGCAGCGCCGAGGGTTGCGATCCCGTTGCCGGTCCCCGGTCCGGTGCGGGGGCAACACTGAGGGTTGCGATCTGTTGCCGGACACGGAAAAAGACAAAAAAAAAAAAGAGAGAGAGAGAATCTTAAAAGAAGGCAGAGAAAAGTGTTACATCACCTATAAGGGAGCCCCTATCAGACTAACAGCAGACTCCTCAACAGAAACTCTACAGGTCAGAAGAAAATGGGATGATATATCCAAAACACTAAAAGAAAAAGACTGCCAGCCAGGAACACTATACCCAGCAAGGCTATCCTTCAGAAATGAGAGAAAAACAGTGTGTTTTCCAGACAAACAAAAACTGTGGGAGTTCACCACAATATGACCAGCCCTACAAGAAATCTTCAAGGAAGTCCTGCATCTTGAATTTGAAAAACAATGATAACTACCAAGAATACACAAGAAAGAAAAAAAAAAAACCACTGGTAGAACAAAAGTGCAAACAGGAAGGAAAAAAATGAAATCTTACTGCCACAAAAAACCAACAAACATCAAAGACAAACAAAAAGGGGAAGAAAGGAACAAAAGATATTTAAAACATCCAAACAAAAATCAATAAAATGCCAGGAGTAAGACAATACCTTTTAATAACAACTCTAAATGTAAATGGATTAAACTCCTCATTCAAAAGACACAGACTGACTGATTGGACTAATAGTGTAGAGATGGAAAAAGATATACCACGCAAACAGAAACTCAAAATGAGCAGGAATAGCTATTATTACATCGGATAAAATAGACTTTAAAACAAAAATGATAAAAAGAGACAAAGAAGGCCACTATATAATGATTAAGGGATCTATTTAACAAGAAGACATAACAATCATAAATATATATGCACCCAATACTGGAGCACCCATATATATAAAGCAAACACTATTAGGCCTAAAGAAAGAGATATGCCCCAATATGATAATAGTAGGGAAACTAAACACCCTTCTGTCAGCATTACACACATCATCTAGTCAACAAATCAACAGAGAAACACAGGATTTAAGCTAGACTTTAGACCAACTGGACCTGGGGGGTATCTACAGAACATTTCATCCAACAACTACAGAATATACATTCTTCTCATCAGCATATGTAACATTATCCAGGAGGACAATATGTTAGATAATAAATCAAGTCTCAACAAATTCTTAAAAAATTGAAATCATTTCAAGTATCTTTTTAGACTACAATGGATTGAAACCAGAAATCAACAACAAGCAAACCTAAGGAAACTATACAAACATATGGAAATTAAATGCTTCTGAATGACATATGGGTCAAAGAAGAAATTAATCCAGAAATCAAAAAACTTCTTGAAACTAATGAAAATAAAGACACATCGTACCAAAACCTGGGAAATACTGCAAAAGCAGTACTAAAAGTGAAGTTTATTGCAATGAACACTTACATCAAAAGAATACAAAGATTTCAAACAACCTAATGCTACAACTCACAGAACTAGAAAAACAAGAACAATCTGATCCCCAAATTAATATATGGAAAGAAATAATTAAGATCAGAGCAGAGCTAAATGAAATAGAGACCCCCAAATTATCCAAAAGATCAATGAAAAAAGTTGGTTTTTTGAGAAGGTAAACAAAATAGACAAGCTATTAGGTAGGCTTACTAAAAAAAGAAAAGAGAAGACCCAAATAACAAAGTCGAACTGTCTGCATGTATGCAGATTACATGATCCTATATACAGAAAAACCTATGGACTCTACTAAAAAACTCTTAGAGCTGAAAAATGATTTCAGTAAAATTGAAGAATATAAAATTGAGCATGTAAAAATCAGCAGCTTTTCTACACTCCAACAATGAACTAGCAGAAAAGAAAACAAGCCCATTTACAATAGCCCAAAAAAAAAAAAAATTATTATAACAAAAAAACCTAAGGATCAATTTAATCAAGGAAGTGAAATATCTCTACAGGGAGAACTATAAATCACTATTGAAAGAAATTGAAGGGGACATAAAAAGATGGAAAGACATTCCCTGCCCTTGGATTGGAAGAATTAACATTGTGAAAATGTACATAATGCCCAAAGCAATCTACAGATTCAATGCAATCCCCAACAAAATACCAATGACATTCTTCACAGAAATTGAAAAAAACAATCCTAAAATTCACATAGAACAACAAAAGACCCTGAGTAACCAAAGCAATCCTGAACAAAATATATAAATCCAGAGGCATTAGACTACCTGATTTCAAATTATACTACAAAGCTATAGTAACCAAAATAGCACGGTACTGGAATAAAAACTGACACTCAGACCAATGGAACAGAATAGAGAACCCAGAAATCAATCCAGTTACTTACAGCCAACTGATATTTGACAAGGGCTTCAGCAGCACACACTGGGGAAAGGACAGCCTCTTCAATAAGTGGTGCTGGGACAACTGGACATCCATGTGTGGAAGAATGAAACTAGACCTGTACCGCTCACCATATACCAAAATCAACTCAAAATGGATTAAAGACATATATAAGACCCCAAACTATAAATTGCTGAAAGAAAATATAGGGGAAACACTTCAGGAAGTAGGACTGGGCAAAGACTTTATGAACAAGACCCCAAAAGCACAGGCAACAAAAAGAAAATAAACAAATGGGATTATATCAAACTAAAGAGCTTCTGCACAGCAAAAGAAACAGTTAACAGAGCAAAAAGACAGCCTACAGAATGGAGAAAATACTCACAAACTATGCATCTGACAAGGAATTAATATCCAGAATATTAATTAATATCCAGAATATACAAATCAAACTACTTAACAGTAAAAAAACAAGTAACCCGATTAAAAAATGGGCAAAGGGAGCTGAGAAGACATTTCTCAAAGGAAGATATACAAATGGCCAACAGACATGAAAAAATGCTCAGCATCACTCAGCATAAAGGAAATGCAAATCAAAACCACACTGAGATACCATCTCACCCCAGTTAGACTGGCTATTACCAAAAAGAGAATAACAAATGCTGGTGAGGATGTGAAGAAAGGGGAACCCTCCCACACTGTTGGTGGGACTGTAAATTGGTGCAGGTATTATGGAAAACAGTACGGAGATTCCTCAAACAACTACAGATAGAACTGCCATATGATCCAGAAATCCCATTGCTGGGTGTATGCCCAAAGGAGTACAAATCATCATATCAAATGGATATCTGCACTCCATGTTTATTGCAGCTCTATTTACAATAGCCAAGATATAGAACCAACCTAAATGTCCATCTGTGGATGAGTAGAGGAAAATGTGGTATATATACACCATGGAATACTACTCTGTCATAAAAAGGAATGAAATTCTGCCATTTACAGCAACAAGGATGAACTTAGATTATGTTAAGTTCACAGAAAGAGAAATACCATATGTACGCACTCATAAGTGGGAGCTGAAAAAACAAGGATGAACTTAGATTATGTTAAGTTCACAGAAAGAGAAATACCATATGTACGCACTCCAACAATGTGGGAGCTGAAAAAGAGAGAGAGAGAGAGAGAGAGAGAGAGAACAGAACTGAGGACACCAGAAGTGGGAAAGAGGGAGAGGCAGGAGGGATTAGGAAGAAATTGATAAAGGGCCACAAAAAATGTTTACATAGTGAAATTAAAAAAAAAAAAAAGAATGATGAAATGTACTTATAAATACTGACTTGTAGGATGTCTATGAATATTGCTAAGTTTAAAAATTCAGTAGCAAAATATGTATGGCATGATTTCGTTTTTTGTAATAAAATAAAGTGTGCACATGCATATAAATCCACTACTGAGGGAGGCCTGGTGATGGCGTCTGCATTAGTGTGCCAGGGCTGCCTTAACAAAGTACCACAGACTTGGGGGCTTAAACAACAGGAGCTTATTTTCTTGCAATTCTGGAAGTTGAAAGTTGAGATCAAGGTGTGGGCAGGGCTGGTTTCTCCTGAGGCCTCTCTCCTGCCTTGCAGATGCCGCCTTCTCCCTGTGTCCTCACACGGCCTTCCCTCTATGTGTCTGTGTCCTCATCTCCTCTTCCTATAAGAACAACAGTCATATCAGATCAGGGCCCACCCTAATGACCTCATTTTAATTTAATTACCTCTTAAAGACCCTATCTCCAAATACAGTCACATTCTGAGTTACTGGGGGTAAGGGCTTCAACATGATGAATTTGGGAGAAAAGGACACAGTGCAGCCTACAACAGTGTCTACACCTGAGGTGTAGCCAGGAAATAGTTGAAAAACGGAATGAATGAAGCAAATGGGATTTCTCTGTTTGCAGGTGCAGTGGGAAGTTTGTGGGACACTTAAAGAAGGCAAGATCATAGAGAGCCTGGAGCCAGAGACAGAGTCTAGATCCAAGCTGTCAGACGCTCTTGCGCAAAGGAATATATGATGTCATCATTGTCGCAGGCACATTTGACTGGTATTACTTTGCCCGGTGGTTTGGGGCAGAGGTGAGCCCGAGGGCAGAGAGATCAGATGAGAGGCTCTTTCAGTCATTCCAGGTGTGGGGTGACGAGGGCCTTGACCAGGGTGGTGGCCGCAAAATACAAGCTGAAGACACATGGGTGTGCCTAGTGGTTGTTCCAAGCTCCTGCACCTGCTGATGTGTCGGTGAGAGCCACATTCCACCCTCACCTGGAGAACAATGATCCCTCTAGAAATTAGAAAGGCAGTGGCTACCAAAGCTGTGTAGGATGAGCGCGTACGTCCTGGGACACCAACAATTCTGGGCCACTCCTTTTGATTCAAGGTCCTCTCAGTTTGGTGCCGGGGACCAGCCCCAGCACAAAGATTGTAAGGTCCCCGCTGATAAGGAACCCCCAAAAGGGAGGAAAGGCAGCGTTGGCGATGGACAGCAAACACACAGACTCAAGGGATCTGCTGAATGCTGACACTTTATTGAAGCAAGCACAGATCTTTTATACTTTTTCTTCAAAGTAACATACTCATTGAAATATTCATTAAACAATATTATAATATATTTTATGAGTGACATGTGTTCCAAGAAGAATAACATTGCAGTTTGTTTCCAGAAAAATTACAATGCTCTTTTCTTTAAACAAAATGAAACGTTTACAAGAAACCCACTGGTCCTAAATAATCATTAACTATTACATTGTATTTAGTTAACCCTACTCTATATTGAACGCTATATGACCTTACTGAAACTTATTCAAACTTGTTTCTTAATCACACAAAGCAAGCAAGAAATCAAAATTCACTTCCCCAATATTTTTCCATTAAAACACATTGTAAAAACAAGATTTTCTTACCTACTCTATTCTATACAGTTAAGCCTTATAAAAATATTCTAAAACTTAACCTAAATCCATATTCCCAAGAAAAAGAAATATTTCTGTTTAACTCTTAGAAGCAAGCAAGTCAGGCATAATGGTTACTATGTTGCCTAGCAACTTTTGAGTACATTTTCAATAACAACTCCATTATGTTCACTAACTGTATCAAAAACAATCCTTTCAGGAAGCAGACAAGGTAAATGTGTACATGGGTCCATTGTCTCCTTCTGGCCTTAACTGCCACAGACCATTTCCAGAGACCCCATGACTATAACTCCCAGGTGGGTCATTAGTATGATTAAACATTCCGGTATAATTCTCAATTTCATTCTCAATCTTCCCAGAGTGATACTTATGAGGCAATAAAGAATAAAATATAATAAAACAAAGCAAATACACGAAACTCCAAAAAATGAGGGTGGGACTGTGGCACCTCTTCCCACGATGAGGCCTTGCAAAACATCGTGCCAAATCAGAGGAACTTTGTCAGACTCTGGCCAGAGGATCCTTGTCAAACTCTGGCTTCTTGGATTTGGTGCGCCCCCGCAGTTTGGCTCCACCCTGGATCTGCAACTGGATCCCCTCTCTTCTCCAATACAAGTAGGTTACACTAAAACTGAGATTCTTGCTGGTTCACAAAAGTGTTAAGTTCACTCCCACTGTGTTTTGGATTTTGTTGTTATCTCCTCTCCTCATATCTTTTGCACCTACTAGAATGTTCTTTCTTCTCTTTCTTACCTCTGGAAATCTCTAGTTTATGTACTACCTTCACCAAGCAGCCTTCCATGATTACTACAGCTCACATGGCATTCTCTCTCGGCTGAACCAATCACACATATTGTGTATACCGCAAAGTGCACCATGATGTGAAATAACATATCACACCCATGCTTTAGATACTGGAACATTTACATGCCATGCACCCTACCCCATAAGACTCTAAACTCCTTGAGGTTATAAATTTGGGACTTCTTGTGTATTTGTTACACTGCCCAACCCAGTACATCACAGATGCTCAACAAATTCATGCCGAGACAATAGCCCACACCCCAACAGTCTGTGTAGGGTTTTTCCCTTGTCCCAGGAAATGGAGTTAGTTGTCAAAAAGGGCAGAGATAGAATAAAAGCACATTCATTTCAATCCATAGAAGTGGCCCCTAAGTGCCAACCCCACTGGCTCTCCCCCTTGCTTTCTTAATACAGACCCCCAAATCATTATCCCCATGTCAGAAAGAGTTCTCAGGTCTCCAAAAGAAGCTTCATGGGTAGGAATTCTAAGTTGAAATACCCTCACATGCATAATGTTGATAAAAGGGTTGAGCAGACCAGGCTCTTGGCAGTCTGCATCCAAAGAGGTGGTTAACCTGTCTTGGGAGGCAGGTGGAACCAATGCCAGTGATTAGGATCGTGCAGAGAGCCTGAGGGGAGCTGGCGCCAGGGCAGCCTTTGGAACAATAGCCCACACCCCAACAGTCTGTGTAGGGTTTTTCCCTTGTCCCAGGAAATGGAGTTAGTTGTCAAAAAGGGCAGAGATAGAATAAAAGCACATTCATTTCAATCCATAGAAGTGGCCCCTAAGTGCCAACCCCACTGGCTCTCCCCCTTGCTTTCTTAATACAGACCCCCAAATCATTATCCCCATGTCAGAAAGAGTTCTCAGGTCTCCAAAAGAAGCTTCATGGGTAGGAATTCTAAGTTGAAATACCCTCACATGCATAATGTGATAAAAGGGTTGAGCAGACCAGGCTCTTGGCAGTCTGCATCCAAAGAGGTGATTAACCTGTCTTGGGAGGCAGGTGGAACCAATGCCAGTGATTAGGATCGTGCAGAGAGCCTGAGGGGAGCTGGCGTCAGGGCAGCCTTTGGGTGGCAGGTACCAGGAGATGATCGCAAGGTGCGATGTGAATATGGTACTTTTTGGAATGGAGTATTTATTGGGAGAGTGGGTGGTGATGACCAGCAGCTTATTCCAATCACGTTTTGTGTTAGATGCCTAAATATTAAAAAAAAAAAAAATCATAAGCAGGGAAGATTTGCTCCAACAAACACAGGAGAAGGAAGATTCACCCTTGGAGTTAGGAGGCTGACCCTCAGGCTTTCTGGACCACTCCAAGATGCCAAGACAATGATCTCTAAGGTCTCTTTCTATGCCAAAGTTTTTATAATTCTGGTGGCACTTACTTCCTTCACCATGCTGAATTTTATATGTATGCTGTTCATGCTATTCCATATCAAATATGGGAATAGGAAAAATAATCTCAGCTGATAGATGCCTGAAGCTTGCTTAGCCAGAAAACTTTCAATTTTCCAGCCTCTGTTTCACAGGAAAAAGGGGGTGTAGTCAGTATGTCCTGCACAGCCCTTTTAATTTACCTTTTAGGATAGAATATGTCAGGTTCTTATTCCATGCCATTATGAATTCTGTTATCTCAAGAGAAAGCTACATAGAGTCCTGTTCTGTCCGCACAGGGATTAGCTTCAAACCCTCATCCTGAGATATTCGGGGATCCACAAACTGCATGGGAAGAGTGCTGCCTTTGCTCCCTAGGGCACTGGCTCTGGAATGCTATGGGACTTAGGACCCAGATGGCACAAGCATTGAGATCGTGGACCTCACAGTGCCTGGCACATTGTAGATGTTCAAACTATGTCTGTGGAAATATACAGAATCCCACTTCTCTATGGGATGGAGAAAGGAACATAAGGAAATAATTTGAGGAGGAAAAAAAGTGACATCTGTGGCATACCAATGAAATGATTAAGTTCAGTTTTTAGGCAGGGATATGTTTAAAAGAGAGCACATGGTCCTTATTTATTTCAAGCCTCTTCAAATATCTCTGCAATTTCATTTGGATGATTTTAAACCTTCAATTGGACCAGGAACTGATTTTCAGGGACATCAACTATTAAACTAAAGAGTAAGCTGCCTGCAAATCAAACATGTCCCCAAATATTCAAATCTCCTAAATGAGATGGGCCTCTTGAAATGTACAAATACAAAGGTGTGACTAATACATCATACAGGTCAGATTTTAAAAGAAGGCCTTTTGGGGGCCAGCGGCATGGAGCCGAAGACTGGACCCTGTCCCCCCCCAAACCAGGCACACCACCAGTGCCTCAGAGCCCGCCCAGAGTCCTGAGGCATAGAGCTGGGGACCGGACACCCCACACAACCAGGCACACCACCAGCACCAAGGAACATGCCAAAAATATCACCTCCATGTGTGTGGCCCACCACAGCCACCACAGTAACCATGGCTGCCATGAAAGTGGCTAGATGTCACAACCACTATGCAGATGGTCCACCAGCCACTGAAGTGCATTGACACAAGGAGAGTCACCAGCAGAGACCAAAGAAAAGAAGAGGATGTCTCTCTCCACAAAGCCCATTTCAGATTGACAGAAGCAGCATATGCTGTATGATAATATTGGGAAACCTGATCACACCTCTCAGCATTGGTTTGGGGAAAATAGTTAATTTAGTTAGGCTCCCTCAACATTTCTTGTAAAGAAGTTGTGTGGGTGAGGTTAGTGCTCATGTGCACCAATGTATCTTTTTAGTTTTTAACTATTGTGTGTTCTGCAGTTTGTGAAGCAGGCTGGTGGCAGAGAGCTCCAGTCTAACAATAGAGCATGTTTACTCTGCTGGCAGCTGCTCAGTTTCAGTGTTTCTTTGGACTTTGCCAGTAGCAGTTGAGTTTCTGAGTTTCTCTGTGGACTGCTTAACTCTTAGACATGTGTGTGCTGAATAAAGACTATCCCTACTTCAGCCAAGGCTCCAAGGACCTTTTTGCTGGTTACCTAGCTCATAGACCTGTGTATAAAGGGTTTGCGAATGGGCTCGAGGGGTCTGTGAGCACCAGACCCAGCCCTAGCTCTACAATTGGACAGATCATCTAGGCAACAAATCAACAGAGTAACCATTACTCTTCAGAAAGACAGAAGAAATCTAGGGTTATCAGTGGTGGGAGGGGAGAGGGAAGGGGGAGGGAGAGATTGGACAAGGGGCATAAAGAATAAGTACAATTTGTAACAATATACATAGTAGTAATACTGATTTGATCAACATATGTCAACATTGAATCTCAAAAATACTATTATCAATTATGATTCAATAATAAATAAATAAATAAAAGAGGGCCTTAGAACAGATACATGCGTCTGAATGAATGCTGTCTGGATGGATTTGATATGACAGCTAGTTTGTTGGTTTTGTTTTATTTCAGTTGTTTTGTTCAGTTTAAATCATATTATGCAGATCTATCTCACAGCTGGCCCTAAATACTAATTTCTAAGAGACAGCTCTTGCAGGGAAGTAGATTCAATTAGCATCACATCTTTAATTACACAGCATATTATATACTTCACATGTATAATTATTTATTTTATGGCATCATGCCATCCTATAGATAAACAAAGACTTTGAGAAAATTTACTAGCTTTTCTGGGAGTGTCCCCAAAAGGGTGTAATTTTCATCATAACCAATAACTAGGATAGAGATAATATTACAACTAGTTTGCTAATCTGTTGGGGTACAAAATGTTCAGAAGTTTCCCTCATGAATTTTGTTTTCTCTTAATGTAAAATTGCAAAAATGCTCATCACACCCACATGTACCAGAGACAGTCATAGTGTTAAAAACAAATATAAATAATATAGTGATTTTGTATTCAAGGGACTCACCATACGTTTGACCCTTGAACAATGCAGTGATTGGGGATGCTGACCTTCCTCGCAGGTGAAAATCTGTGTATAACTTTTAAGTTTCGAGACTAATAAGCTAATAATACTAATAAACTACTAATAGCCTACTCTTGACCAGAAGCCTCACAGATAACATAAACAGTCAACATATTTTGTATATTTTATGTATTATATACTGTATTCTTATAATAATGCAACCTAGAGAAAATAAAATGTAAGAAAATCATAAGGAAGAAGAAATACAAATACAGTATTTATTGAAAAAATCTGCATATAAGTGGACCCACACAGTTCAAGCCCGCGTTTTTCATGAGTCAACTGGGGAGACTGGCGTGTAAGTAAAGGATTAAAATAAAGTCTGGTAAAGACACAAAAGAAGTGAGTAGGGGCTGGAGGGTGGTGATAGAAAGACTTCATGGGGGTAGGTAAAAGTCTAAGGTGAACATTGAGGAATGCACAGGGCTTTTCAAGGCATGCAGAAGTCAGGGGACATTCCAGGAATAGTGAATGGCATTTGCAAAGGCACGAGAGTGGTGGGTTTGGGACAACTCCTTGTAGATCTGTACAGCTGTGAGCGAGGCACCAATTAATGGGAGGTGACACTGAACGTGCAGCACCTGAAAACAGAGTAAGGCCTGGGATTTCTACACTTCTCCTCCTCAGTAAGTAATAGGGAAAGCCACTGCACAGGTCATTCACCTTCACCCGAAAACACACAACCTGAGCTGGATTGTAAAATATGATTGAGGTAGAACAAGCACTCTTAGGAGACATCGAACCAAGAATCTTAAAGCTCAGTTCTACTCTCCAGAGAACCAGCAGTGTGAGAGTCTCCCTCACCCCCTCCCAACCCCAGTTTTTAAAAATTGTCCGTTTATCACAATCCAGTGGAGCAGAACAAGGACCATCAGCAGTGGATACTATTGGGGCAGTTCCCTGATGGGCTGTGAGAGACCCCAGGACTCTGCTGGTGGTGTCCTGGCATCCTGGGTCCACACTGGACGACGTGGACGCAGAGCAAGGGGTGCAGCAGGCAGGATGTGAAGCACGAGGGAGCAGTGACCCGAGAACTGACAGCTTCTGAGGTCATACAGTCAAGCCCCCTGCAGAGGGGAGGGCTTCCCCCCGCTCTAAGCATTGCAGCTGCTGGCAATTCTCAGTCCCTACCACACCACTGCCCGTGGACCTGTTTTCTCTTCTGATGTCTCCCAGCATCATAGTGTTTCTGCTACTCAAAGACCTCAGGTGATGAATCCACACAAAACTGCCTGGTGTTTATGACCGGCCACGTGCGGGGCTCTGCCTCTCCTTCTCTATTTCCTTCTCAGCCCCCTCCCCTACCCAGAAGAAGATTAGAAATTCCCTTGAGTCAAGACAAGGCAAAGATCCTTTGCACATCCAACAAATTATATTCTTTTTTGTAAAGTAAACATAATTTTAGTAAGCTATCCCTGCATGTAACTGAGGAAGGGGATGAGGAAGGAAGGCGATATTTACAAACCCATCAAGTGCTAGATTCTGTGGTGGGTGCTACACGTGTATTAACTCATTTAGTCCTCGCAACATGCCTGTGAGGTAGGCATTGTTAACCCATTTTACGGATGTGGATATCATCCCAAAGTCCATGTTACTGGGATCTCTAGCAGCCATCCTTACCCATCCCAAATCTGAGTACAGTCATCTGGGCAAATATCTAGCCCAGTAGGTGTCTTAGATATATGGGCTTGGCTGGATCTTTGTTCCTGTTCAGTTGACAAAGGTTCACCTAGTTTTTCCTGACCTCTCACTCTTAGTCAGTTTTCATCCCTAATCAGCACCCAAAACATACTTTGATGGAGAACAGAAAGCTGTGCTCTATATTACACTCTAAAGGGAAAGTCGAAGCCTTATAATGCTTTTATTTATATGCCACTTTCCCCACAAGGGATTTGAAGTAATTACCACAAAGATACACACAACAACATGATAAATATAAATAAGTATAAAACAATAGAACCATGGATAACATAAATATAAGTAGTTAAAATAAAAGTTAATAACAGAAGAGGTGTATGGTTAGGGCTAATTGCTGGAATCCTGCCCATGTAGCCAATTGTATTGCTAGGGTTAGAGCTGGGCTAAAGCTAGGGGTTAGGGCCCACAGACCCTTCTAACCCATTGTACAGACTGAGTCATGGACCCCTCATATGACAGTCTGGGTCACCAGACCCCTCAAACGCAGGTCCACAAGCTAGGTGATTGGGAAAGATCCCAGGAGCCATTGGCAGATGACATGAGCTCAGTCCTCAGCTTCCTCAGCAGCAGCAGCAGCAGCCGCCTCCAGCAGCAGTAGGGCAGTGGCCTCCTGGAGCATCCCGGGGGCCCTGGCAGCAGTGGCAGCAGCCTCCCTATACCCGCCATGGGTCATCTGGGGATGGGGGGGCCCTGTGGATCAGAGTTACTCATCCTTTATACTTAAGTCCAATAACCCAGGACATCTGGGTGAGAGTCAGACAACGCAAGAACAGCTAGGTGCCCGTGGGCATCTACATCAGACAATAGCCAAGGAACACCTGGACACGTGTGCATATTTACATCAAATGCTCAGCAAGATTCTGAACATCTGAGGGGCTCTGACCATTTTCCTATATTTTCCCTACAACAGGGAAAGAGAAACTATAAATGAGCAGGCTGTAGGGACACATGAGGGTACTTTGAAAAGTTCATGGAAAAACATAGTTGAAAGATAATATATGGCTGGCCCGTGGCTCACTTGGGAGAATGTGGTGCTGAAAACACCAAGGCCACGGGTTCGGATCCCCTTACCGGTCATCTTTTTTTAAAAAAAAAGATAATACAAGTCTTTCCATGAACTTTTCAAAGTATTCTCATATAAAGTCACTGTAATTAAGCCTCAAATTTTACTTTTTGCTTACTAGCAGCTAAACTGGAAAGGAAAAAATTGGCCAATTATGTAGTTTAAATTGTTAGAGAGGAAAAGAAACTCTTCCTCAGGAGAGGCTTAGCTTTTCTAAGAACTTAGTTCTGAAATACATACCTCATACATAATTTCATATTAGCTTCCACCATCCACCCTTGTGACAGAGGAGACACTGTCCTGATCATACATTCCTATAGCAAAAGCAAAAAGTAAAGTCAGACCTTCTCATAAAGGTTAATAGGGTTGTTCTCACGCTGGGATACACATTTTGTATCAGTTATGTATCACTGTGTAACAAGTCACCCCCAAACGTAAAGAAACCTCCATTTTATTTGCTCATGACTCTGAGGATCAGCAAATTGGGTTGAGCTGAACTGAGCAGGTGTTCTGATTTAACTGGTCTGGCATGGGGCCCGTCTATCAGCAACCGTTAGATAGCTCCCCGGGTGATTCTTATGTACTAATGAGCTTAAGAACCACTGGTACAGTGCACAACCCTAAATCACAACTCAGCAAAGGCAATTCTTCCCAGGTCAGGTGAAGTTAAAAAAGACTTTAAGAAACATGAGACCCAGATTCACCAAAGCAGTCTTGAAAAGAAGAACAAAGTTGGTGGACTCATACAACCTAGAGTCACCAAAGCAATCTTGAGAAAGAGCAAAGGTGTTGGTTAGAGTGCAGCCTGATAACAACCAGGAATGAAAAATTGTTTTAACGCTCAATATTCAATTAATGTAATTCACTGTATTAATAACGCTCAATATTCAATTAATGTAATTCACTGCTATAGTGCACCGCTTGGGAAGCACGGCAGCGCTCCCGCCGAGGGTTTGGATCCCACATACAGACCGGTTCCCGCTCACTGGCTGAGCGAGGCGCGGGAGCAACACCGAGGGCTGCGATCCCGTTGCCGGTCCCGGTCCGGTACGGGGGCGACACTGAGGGTTGCGATCCGTTGCCAGACACAGAAAAAGACAAAAAAAATAAATAAATAAAAATAAAAAATAAAGGACAAAAACCACATGATCATCTCAATAGCTGCAAAAAGTTATTTCTCAAAATCCAATTTATGTTGATGATACAATCTCTCAATATGCTAGAAATACAAAGAAACTTCCTCAATTGGGTAAAAGGTATCTATGAAAACCCTGCAACTAACATTATACCTGATAGTTAAAGACTGAACATCTAATGGAATGTTATTCAGCCTTAAAAGGGAGGAAATTTGGACACACGCTACAGCATGGATGAACGTTGGAGACATTATGCAAAGTGAGATAAGCCAGTCACAAAAGGATAAATACTGTATGATCGTACTCATATGAAGTACTTAAGGGTACTTAAATTCATAGAGACAGAAAGGAGGATGGTCGGTGCCAGAGGCTGGGGGGAGGAGGGCGTGGGGAGCTGTTCAACAGGTGCAGAGCTTCAGTTTGGAAAGAGGGAAAAGGTCTGGAGATGGACGGTGGTGATGGCTGCACGACAGCGTGACGGGACTTAATGCCATTCATTGTTGAACAGTACATTTCAAAATAGTTAAAATAGTAAATGTTGTCATATATATTGCAGTACAATTTAAAAAATAAAAATAAGTAAATAAAATAGTGAAAGACCAAATGCTTTCCCTTGGAACAAGGCAAGGGTATCTGTTCTCACGGCTTTCATTCAACATTGTACTGGGGGCTCTAGTCCGTGAAATAATGCCAGAAAAACTAAAGGTATACAGATTGAGAATGAGGAAGTAAAACTGTCTTTATCCACAGACAACATAACCCTGTACGCAGACAATCTTAAGGAGTCTACAAGAAATCACTAAAATTAATAAGCCAGATTGGCAAGACCACAGGACACGAGACCAGTACACAAAAATTAATTGTATTTCAGTATAGTAACAACGAATAATCCAAATGAAATTAAAAACCAATTTCATTCACAATAGCATCAAAAAGAATGAAATACTTGAGAATAAATTTAACAGAAGAAGTACTGAAAACCACGAAACATTGCTAAGATGTTTATCTGAAGATCTGAATAAATGGAGAGACAACCATGTACCATCAATCAGAAGGTTCAATATTGTTAAAAGGCCCTTTCTAAAATGATCTATAGATTCCACACAATCCCTACCAAAATGTCAGCAGGATTTTTTGTAGAATTTGACAAACTGACTCTAAAAGTTACATAGAAATGCAAAAAACCTGGGACAGCCAAACTATACAGAAAAAGAAGAAAGTTGCAGGACTTACACTACCTGATTTCAAAACTTACTTTAGGAGACAGTAATCAAGACAACCTTGTATTGGCCTAAGTATAGACATGTGGCTCAGTGGAACAGAATAGAACATCCAGAAATAAGCCCTCACATTTATGATCAATTGATATTCAACAAAGATGCCAAGGCAAAAAAAAAAAAAATTTAGTCCTTACCTCACACTGATACACAAAAATTCATCCACACTAATGCCAAAAATCTAAAAACAAACAAACAAAATTCCTGACTAAACAGCCCTTTGCTTTATTTCACTCAGGCAAATGACTGAGGCTAAAGGTGGGCCAAATACCTCGAATGGTCTTGTCTGCTATCTTGGACTCCATCACCAATGTCTCTCTCTCTGACTCAGGTCTGAGTTCCTTGGAAGAAACCCAGTCACATCACCCTGATACACACCTGCCCTGGAAATAAAGGCAGTGCAATGTTTAAGTTGACCCCAGGGGGTACTGAAAAATCCTAGACAGGTTCTGAACTCAGATCTTGGTACACAGAAGAAAAATTTGTTTTCCATCTAGAGAACTTAATTGAGAGCTGTACCAATAATTCTTCAAATTTACTTGTGAACATTCACCCTAATTTATTTTAAAGACATGACAAGTAAAACAAGACCTTCCCAGGGCTTTTCACTGCCGGGTCTCTTTGACCCTAAAGTGCTGAGGGAGTCTGCAAAAGCCTAGGTCAGCAGCTGTGCTTTGGGGATCTCACATATGGAGGTGCCCAAGTGTGTTTCTATCGTGACGTTCTCCCAGAACGTGGCTGATCAGGACCGAGCCTGCCTAAGCGAAATGCCTCCAAGGCAAGCAAACCCTCAATTAATCCTCTCAAGGCTTCAGTAGACCTAAGAAATGAGTGCACACGCCTCTCTCTCAAAGGAGAAGCTGTGGGTTTGTTCATGTCTTCTGGATTGCTTCCAGCTTCAGGGTAGGTTTTCCTTCTCGAAATTCAGGAATGGGTGTGGAAAGCTGCAAGCTTCTCTTCCCCACAGTGGCAGCAAATTCATTCACCTCCCTGCACGAGCCCCGACTTGCAGAACACTTCACTTCCTTTATTTGGAGAGTTGGTGCAAAGAAAAGCAGGCCCCCTTCCCATGACATATACAGAGAACTGTGTTTAAAACATGAATATACACCCCAAACACGTTTCCATCTATCTCCCTACCCACAAATACTCTTTAAAATTGAATATAAGAATAGCCAGCTAGGTCTTTTAAGAGATTAACTTCCCTCCTACCAAACAAATTAAACCTTCAAAACTCTATTTCAGTTAGTGATCCTTTACTTTAGAATATGTCATGCTCTTATCAGAGACATCAAATCATTTTTTCATCAATTAAAAAAGTCACAATTAATACTTATAACTCTTAATATTTATTTCCCCTCATACTCTACTTTCTACCTGAGAATTTCAAGACTTTCAAGATAAATTTACATATGACATGACAGGGAAAAAGCAGATAACTGCAAACCTGGGCAAGTCATTTTCCTCTTCTAGAGAAGATGTGTGAGGATTTGGCACATGATCCCACCATCTCTTTCAGATCTATTATTCTTCGGTTTTATAGAACTAGATTAAAGAAAATGCCTAGGACCATCCCCAGTCTGTGACAAGATTATGCATGGCATCTGATTCCTAGGTCTCCACTGTTATTTCTGAGTATTTCTCTTATCAATTCTCTAACTTCTACCTTTTGTTTTTTGTAAATGATGCAATGTTATTAACCTCCTGTCTCTTTTTGATATTTTCTTTTATGTTTTAAAAATAGTATCTTTTTCAGATTATAAAATCAATACTATTCATTATAAAAATATAAAAAGTTATGAAGAAGAAAATCAAATCAACCCTCATCCCTCCACCACGAGATAATCACTGCTAATATTTATGGTCTATTTCTCTCTAGTATTTTTATGTGCAATCACTCTTTTCCCCAAAAGCTACAGAGAAAATAAGTCAAAGGCAATTCTCCCATTTTTTAATCCACATCTATTTGGGATAAGGCCACTTAAGTTTAGTCTTGAGCTTGTCTCCACAGTTCCACCAGCCTAGATGTGCTGACCCCTACCTTGTGGTCTGTTTCTCCATCTAACCTGACCCCGGATCCCACTCACACAGAGCTCTAGGTTCAGGTTTTGACTATTTGCCTTCATTTCTGTTTGACCCCTGAGACCCTGGGAACATGAATTGTAGCAGCAAAACTTCACATGACTAGTTTTTCTCTGCACCCAATATAGCAAAAAACAAGACTTTAAAGATTTTTTTTAAAAATCTACCTTTTTTATTGTTTTTGATGCTTTATAAATTAATCTAGAGTTTTGCTCTGCCTTTTAAAATGCATGTATTTCAAAAGGCATGAGACACTCAAGAGCAGGCACCTAAGAGTTTTGCTCTGCCTTTTAAAATGCATGTATTTCAAAAGGCATGAGACACTCAAGAGCAGTGTCTCATAGCTCCAGCTTATAGCTCCAGCACATGGCCCATACTAAGTGCTCAATAATCCACTGTTCCCTAAATGCTTAAATAATATTCATAAAACTCTTGCCTCCTTTCTGGGGGAATATAATCAAGCTTGAGATTAACAAGAGCAACAGTAATGAATGTGGCCAGTGAATCAGCATCCATTCTCAGCCAGAATCACTGGTCTTTAATCCCTGAAACGTCTCTGATCCCCTGGCTGGAACGTTAGTGTTCTCCTTCTGCAGCTGTGGACTGACGTCCTCACGTTCCATTGAGTGTCTGGTGGAAGAGAACAGGACAGGCATGCAGAGACAGCTGGCAGGAATAATCAGGAGAGGAGCCTTGATTCAAGACAAGAATCTTGACTCAAGACAAGACTGACTGTGAACCGAAGAGAATAATTAACTTCACTTTCTGCACTGTAATTTCATCCTATGTTTAAAATGTAACTAGGAAATTACGCAGATTTTACCATATTATTTATTTATTCCAGTCGTCTGAAATGTGGGTATAGATTGTTTTTTGATAAACATAATTATATTTTTGAATATTGCTACCTAAAAGAACCCAGACACCTCAGACCTATTAGAATGGCTACTAGCAAACACACACACACACAAACAAACAAACAGAAAATAACGAGTGTTGTTGAGGATGTGAAGAAATTGGAACCAAAACAGTGTGGCAGTTCCTCAAAAATTAAACATAGAATTGCCATATGATCCAGCAATTCCATCTCTGGGTATGTACCCAAAAGAATTGAAAGCAGGGACTCAAACAGATATCTGCACACCCATATTCATCGAAGCGTTACTCATTGTAGCCAAGAGGTGAAAAAAATGTTAAGTGTCCATCAACAGGTGAACGGTTAAACAAAATGTGGGACATATGTACAACAGAATAGAATATTATTTGGCCTTACAAAGGAAGGAAATTCTGACACACGTTATAGCATCAATGAACCTTGAGGACATTATGCTAGATGAAATAAGTCAGCTGCAAAAAGACAAATACCATAGGATTTTCACTTGTGTGAGGCATCGAGAGTAGTCAAATTCATGGAGAAAGAAAGTAGAAAGGTGGTTGCCAGGAACTGGGAGGAGAATGTGTGGGGAGTTATTGTTTAACAGGCACGAAATTTCAGTTTGTGAAGATGGAAAAGGTCTGGAGATGGATGGCGGTGACTTTTGCACTACAATGTGAATGGATTTAGTGCCACTGAACTGTGCACTTAAAAATGGTTGGAAAGATAACTTTTATATTATGCATATATTCCACAATATAAAAAAGAGAACCCAGAGAAGTTTCCCTTTGTAAAGCAAAAGTCTCTCGTATAATGTGAAAAGTCACACATTCTCCCCACAACTAATCTGTTTTGGAGGTTCAGGTTTATATGCGTTGAATTTTCTTAAGCCAGGCGCACCTGTGACATGTTTGCTCTAGGAGCTGCCCATCTGAAATCACTTCCTCAATGAAATTCTTTGTCATTCATTTACAGACATTGTATTTCATGCTTGTGTCTAAAAATCACTCTGAGATCCATAGCCATGTACTCACCTCTGTTGCTATGGGTTGACACGTGACAGCAACCTGCTGCTCAGTAATGTCATTCTGTAACTACCCCTCCCCCAGGATCATGCTTGTGTCTAAAAATCACTCTGAGATCCATAGCCATGTACTCACCTCTGTTGCTATGTGTTGACACGTGACAGCAACCTGCTGCTCAGTAATGTCATTCTGTAACTACCCCTCCCCCAGGAAGGCTGGGGGACGTGGATATGTGGTCCCCCTCATAGTACAAAAGTGATGTGAGAAACTCCAGCCTTTTGAGCCATCGGTGGGAGAGCCCAGGCACTGATGAGCAGAGATCCGCCAGCCACAAATGAGGCCTCCTCTGACTCACCCTGAATGAAGCTGCTTTATCTCCTTCTCCCCCACCCTCATGCTATCCCCATCCTTTCCTCCACAGAAGCCAGGAGCTGAGATAAAAGTGGGCACCCTGTGCCCCAAGCGTGAGGAGCCTGTCCAATCAAGAGCCTGCCTGGCCTGCAGCACGGCCCTAATAACGCTGAGAGCCCTTTACGAGGGCCGACTTATGAATCCTTGTTCAGGACCTCAGAAATGATCCAGCTATTTCAAAGTCAAGGAAACTGAGGCACAACGCTGGCCACAGTCATGGTAAATATTATACAAGGGGATGATCCAGCAAGAACTCAGTACCTCCGTGTTTTTTAACCTTCCCATCACCATCTCTCTTACTCCTATATTCTGAAATCCAGCTCGTATTTTCAATGAATGAGAGAAATGGAATAACAATTTTGTACAAAATATTATCCACAAATAGCAACCCAGAACCTCCAGTTAGGAGAATCTATGTTTGAGTGGCTTTAGAAAAGCTTTCCTTCCTTAACTCTCATAGGAGTGTCTGATCTTTCTTAAAGCTTTATTTCTTACAATGCCAGCATCTTTTTGGAAGACAGTTGCCTCAGGTTATAAGACTCAGTGTTTCTCAAAATTTAATGTGCATAAAAATCATCTGGGGATCTTGTTAAGCCACAGAATTTGATCTAATAGGCCTGGGTGGGGCCTGAGATTCTGGATTTCTAATAAACCCTTTGAGGCTGCCACTGGTCCATGGAGCACACTTTGAGTAGCAAGGAGCTAGACCGAGAAAGCCACCCCTCTTGAAAAATGACATTTGGAGCCTATTTCTTCCTTTCCTCACCTCCAGCTTTCTGGGAGCTTGATTATTCCGAACCTCTAATTATTCTGAGTTTAATTATTCTGACTCTTTAGAGTCTAATTTGCAAACCACGCTGTTAGCACGTCACAGCACTGCATGGAGGTAAGAAAGCTGTGGTTGTTTAAAAGCCTATACAAACTAGGAAGGAGATATTATCTCTGATTGTACTTAACATTGTTAATAGACATGCTCCTTGAAAGATTAATACCAGGTATAATTGTTTGCTAAGCAACATTCCAATGCAATAGACTGAAAAAAGAATAAAATTAATAGGAGATCATTTGGGGTGAAAAGAAAAATTACCTTTTAATCCCACCATCCAATGTGTCTCAAGTACATAGTCCAAGCACTTAAAAGGTTTTACAATATCCAGTCACCAGTGTCTAACATGACCTTTCACCTCTGTAGTGTTATTCACACTCCCCTGGGTTGTCACAGCACGACTGATAACCAGCCATAGCTTCCCAACACCCATGGAATGCCAGAGTCATCAAAGCAGTCTCCATTTTGTCTTCCAGCCTGTCACCCTGTAAACTAAGAGGCGACTGAAGCAGAGTTTCCAAGTAAAGAGGTGCATTACAAAGTCTGCGTCCTTCCCAGACTGAAGAACTCCACCCAAGGCAGACGCTGCTAAGTCATTGGTATAGGAGTATCCCTTCGAGCCCCTACTTTGTTTATGCTGTCTTTTGATGAAAAACATTTTTTTTAACACATTCACTTTTTTCATGCTCTCCTTGTGGTCTATGTTTTTTATGTCTTATAAGACATATTTTTTTAAAAATTTACCATGCTTGCTCGATAAACTGCCCGTTTTCTGGTTTCCATTGTCCTATAGTCATAATTCTGAGAATATTTAGCTCTAGTTACTCAGGCTCTACACCAACACTGCCTGAATCAGGGCAAACACAGAGCTCATTGACTGGTCCCACTTTAACCCTGTGCCCTGGGGCCACTGATGAGCTCTCCCAGTCGCATTCTTGGGCCCAATCCCGGTCTAGGGACTCCAGTCTCATGTCAGGTTCCTCTTGGCTGACCCTGTCTGCTCTCTCTGGTACTTGTATTGAATGAGGTCTTGTACCTAAACTCACTCCCAGGGTCAGGGACCTGTGGCCTGCATCCTATGCCTGTTCCCCACTCCCTGTTCAGATCACCTAATTACCTGTGTTCTACTCACCTTCCAGGACTTTCTCCAACTGCTTGCTCCAGAGATCTTTCCTAACATTCCTGCCCAGGTCAATGAGACTTAGCTGAATAGGGTCATGGTCTCCTCCCCAGCTGTTTAGACTACAACTAGAGTTGCCTACATTTCTCATATACACAAAGTAATCACAGTCATTCCACAATTTTTTTTTTCCTTTTTGTCTTTTTTCGTGTCCGGCAACAGATCGCAACCCTCAGTGTCGTGCCCGTACCGGACCGGGACCAGCAACAGGATCGCAACCCTCGTGCTGCGCCCACCCCTTGCTCAGCCAGTGAGCGGGAACCAGTCTGTATGTGGGATCCGAACCCTCGGCGGGAGCGCCGCCACGCTCCCAAGCGGCGCACTGTAGCAGTGCGCCACCGGGCCGGCCCCATTCCACAATTTTTTATACCACCTACTATGCCAAGCACTGATTGGATGCAGAGAGATAAGATCCATGCCCTTCCGGTGCTTGCAGCATGGCCGGTGCTAAAATAATTAACTGGGAAGCCATTAGACTGAAGCACCCTGGGTTACTAGTAAGCAAAGTGACACCCATCTCAGTGTAAAACCCAAGTCAGTGTAAACAATCATATCCAAGGCCAATCAGAAACTTCCAACTAGTCTCTAACTAGAGATTTCCCACTGGGATGATTTCTTTGCCTTGCTTCCACGTTCACCCTATAAAAGCCTTTCCCTCTCAGTGAAGCCTGGGACTACTTGTGGCCTGGAGTGCCTGATTCATGAATCACTGTTGGCATAAACACACTCTTTAATATTTTAATGTGCCTCAGTTTACCTTTTAACAGTGTGGACCAGACAATAAGTAAGTAAACATGTAAGCAAATGAAATTGTTACAGCCTAGGAAAAGGTAATGCACAGGGTGTGGTGCTAGAGAGTAACTTGGCCATGGGGATTCTGGTTCTGAGGCGGCTGGGATGGCCTCTCCGAGGAGAAGACATGACATCTAAGCCTGGAAGAGGTGGCAGAGCATGCAGGCACAGGCTGACAGCAGCTGCAGAGGCTTTCCAGGCCAGCCACAGCAATGTGAAGGTACTCAATGCTGTTGTTCTGTGAGAACTGCAAAAACTCTCGGCAGGAAAGACTCCATCCAAACTCCTGCACTAAGAGCCTGGACTGAATTCTAGCAGGCCTCCCAGCAGCCCATGGCCAAATTCCTGGGAAACCGCAGCCCCCCTTGAGTTCTTGTCTGGAAAATCTCAAGGCTGCCAAAAGAACTTACCATTTGTCCAGGCAACACCTGATGATAGCCCCTGACCTCCTTTTCTTAGTGCATTTACTAAAAAAAAACTTACAATTTACAATTGTAAACCTTTCCTCTGTCCCTTTGAGATATATATATAGCTGCTACAACCCAGGAGTGCCTTTTTCAAGGATCTGAGAGCCATTCCTTTTAAATGTAATCAGGAAAGACAGGGCCTCCACTCCCAGGCTCTGTGGGAGGATAGAAGCCTAACTTTACTAAACGCCAGTTTGCAGACACAACCCATTCACTAGCTTCTTGTAATTTTTCACTTCCCTGACTCTGTTCAAGCCCGTTTACTCCCTCCCTATTCTCTCCTCCCTTTAAAATGCCTGGTCATCCCTGACAAGTCTGAATGCAACTCAGCTCTTTCCCATGATGCAGTTACTGAATAAAACCTGTTTCTGTACCTTAAGTAACGTGATCTTTGACAACTGTACACTTAAAAATGGTCAAGATGGTAAAGTTTACGTGTATTTTACCACCATTAAAGTAAAATAAAATAAAAAAGTTAGATTGAAAAAAAGATTATTTAAGAAATAAAAGCAGACACGGAGCTTTTGTTCAAAGAGCTTGCCTCCTAGTAGAAGAGATAAGGCATCTGAGGACAATAGTAAAAAGCATCATATCTGAGGTACAGAAAAGGGACTGGGGTGTTTGGAGGAGGGAAAGATGACTTCTGGTGGCAGGGTGGGGAGAGGGGCAGGAGTCGGGACATTTTCACAAGGAGCCAAAAGTGGGAGGTGAGGAGCACAGGTGTGCTCAGGCACATCCACCTGGTTGGAATTGTAGAGACGATGACCAGAGGGAGTTTGGGAAGGCACCTGGGAGACAAATCAGGAAAGATCTTGATTTTTCTCTGTAGGCCAAGGGGAGCCACTGAGAGTTTTGGAGGAGGAGAGGGGAGTGACCCAAGTCACACATCAGGAAAAGAACTCCAGCAGCCTGGGGGGACGTGCTGGGGAGGAAGGCCTGAGGGCCAACACCGTGGCCCAAGTGGGCCGGTGGTGGACGGGGACACAGAGAGAGAAAAGGCAGGGCCAGGCCCTAATGAGGAACTGGCTGCAAGGACACAAGGAAGGTAGAGCCAAAAAGAATGCCTGGGTTGGGAGAAGGGCAGTGATAATTTGAACAGAAAGAGGAATATATTTGGGGATGTCAAGTTCTTTTACCTGCCCATAATCCTGCACCTACTGGGCTAATTGTAGAGCTAGGGCTGGGTCTGGAGCACTCACAGCCCCTCAAGTTCGTTGTCCAGACTGGGTCACAAACCCTTCACACAACCAGGCTGGGTCACCAGACCCCTCACATGCAGGTCTATGAGGTAGGTAACTGGCCAAAAGGTCTTTGGAGCCTTAGGTTTGAGAGCATGGCTGAGCAGGCAGATACCCGAGGCAGATGCCAACCAAATCAGGGCACTGTGCTTGTGCACTAACGGCACCCACACACAATTTGCTTACAAAGAATGCACTGCACCACCCCCAACTGTCCCTAAGGTGAGGGGACCTGATTAAATTATTCTATTTTCCCAACAGGGGGAAGCTGAGCAGTTCAGATTTGAACTGGTTGAGCTAGAGAAGCCAATGGGAGATCCATTGTCTTTATATTTATATACATTTATATATAATATAAATTTATCTTTATATTTATATATAGCATAAATCTAGTACTGATCTATTAAATAAATTAAGTCTACTTTAATTCCTGAGTGGGAAAAGGGAAGTCTACAGTAGGCTTCATTGGGTTAATGATTCAATAACCCCGTCCTGCCCCACCCTCTCTACTAAAACCCAATCCCCTGGAAATTGAGCTCATACTCTAGATTGAGTGAAACCAAAAAATGATAATAATAGAAACTACACAATAACTATGTTTGTAAGAGCCGAATGGCCAGTTCCTGGACAACACTGATGTAGATACAAATATCCTAGAGATGATGTCAAAAGGAAGATTCTGATTGTGTAGGTGTGGGTGGGGCGTGAAGTTCTGCATTTCCAGCAAGCTCCCTGGTGATCTGCTGCTGCTGCTGTGCTAAGGTCTATATTTGAGCAGCAAGAAGCTAGAACGCACTATCGAGATGCTGAAAGGCAAGAGGGGGGGAAAAGGAAATGACAGGACACCTACCAGCTCGGCCCCAGAGGTCACCTGTGCCACCTCCATCCTGCAAAGGCCTCTGAGCTTGAGATTGCCCCCAAGGGCACCCACACAGGTAGTAATAAGGAGAGGAAGGGCAGAGCTCTGATGTCGGACACACCTGTGTTTGAACCCAAGCTCTGAAACTTATCAGCAGTGTAACCTTTGGCAAATTACTTCCTCTAAGATTCCTCAGTCTGTAAATGACATAGTCATGTCCACTTCCCAGGATGGTGACTATTAAAGGAAATAAGCCTCAAGCCCAGTTCTTGGCATGGACTAGGGATTCTGCTGGGGCTGAAAGTACCTCTCCTTGGAAACGTCAGAGAAGTCTATTGTCACATGACCCTCTATGAACATGTTACTAGACTACAAACAAGAGGAAGGAGATGAGGAAAGGGTTCAGACTGGGGGCTGAGTAAGCTTGAGCCAGCCTGTCTGGATGCAGATCTGAGCTCTGCCACCTAATCACCACGTAACTGCTCAGGCTTCAGGACTAAATGGAGATGACAGTGACAGCACATGTCTCAGAGTCATCGTGAGGATTAAACATGCTGGTGCCCTGAGAATAGTGCCCTTCCACCCTCAGTGAGTGACAGCCATCGTTGTTAGTATTTGTTTCAAACTAGCAAAGGGGATCTTTCATAAGGAAGTCGTCAAGAACTGTCTCTGTGTCCCTTAGCCGACCACACACCTCAATTCTATATGAGAAACTGAAGACTTCGAAAGGGAGTTGGAAATTGGAGGGAGGATTTCTTCGAAAATATTGTTGAAATGCTTTGGATTTCCCATTCCCTCCCCACAGTGGGCTAGGGGAGGAATGGCCCTTCCCCCCGCCTCTATGCCAGTGGGAGGACCTTCAAGAGGACCAGACAAAGGGCTTTGACTGTGTCCCCCCAAATTTATGAGACACAATGGACTAATGCTGGACCCAATCTCAGGATTCCTCAAGGCAAGAAACCATGGCTGACATTGGGAAGAGCCTGCATTTCCAGAGTTTCTGAGTTGTTCCCAAGGACCAGCGGTGGCCCTGTCTAGAGAGAGTTGGCCTGAGGTTGTCATAGAATATTGTCACTGGCAGGGGCAGGGGGAGGTCAGCAGACCGAAGCTGCCATAACCAGCTGAGAGAAGTACATGCACCTGTGTTAAAGAGACTTCAGGTGAGAGATCTTTAGGGAGCCCTCCTGTAGCACTTTCAGAAATGGGGCATCACTAAAAATCTCATGTAAGTGCTTCACTAGACAGAGTCAGCTGTAAACATCTGTCAAGCCCAGAGACCTTTGATGCTAGCTCAAGACAGAACTATTCCAGGAAGACTTCTCTCATCCCCTCTCTCCTCGCCTTTCCTTCCTGCACTCCGCCCTGCTCAGATCCCAAAAGGGTTGCAAACCATGGACAGCAAGTCTAGGAAGGGCGGTCGAATCTCCGGATGAGACAGCAGATGTGTCTTCTCGGCTCTCTTTCCTCCTAGTGGCAGCCTGCCAAAATCCAACCGACACCGAGGGAGGGGACAAGAGGCTTTAATTTTTTTTTAATTGTAAAAATTATAGGTATATATGAGGCTTTAATTTTGAATGAACTTTGCAGATTTTGAGTTTTGACCATTACACAAAATTGGACATTTTAATTACTGAAATGAGACTGGTTTGCAGGACTTGAAGTGACCAGACACTTTTTATCATCCAAGAGTGACGAGACATGTCCTGGAACCTGCTCAAAATTTCATCTGAGGAGTGAAGAATAAGAAGACCAAAAGGTTAGAAGAGGCTGGTGCAGCTGGGTCCATGCAGCACAGCTGTTTCTGCTGCTGAGGGTAGAAGGGCACACAGACCAGCTTGTGAAGCTGGTGTTCCAAACCACCAGTCGTGGCAGAAGGGTGACATGGCAGGTTTGGTGAGATACTTAGAGGTTGCATCTCAAGATCAGGGGGGAATCAGAAATAAATTACTGGTGGTAGTCTTCTCTTTTTTTGGCAGCTGGCCAGTAAGGGGATCTGAACCCTTGACCTTGGTGTTGTAACACTGTGTCTCACCAACTGACCTAGCCAGCCAGCCAACTGGTGGTAGTCTTCTTGATAGAAAAAAAAAAAAAAACCTGGGAACATTGCAGAAGGTATCACAGGACAGAGCTATACAATCAAGGAGGCACCCAGAGAATCAGTGTTTGGGGATCACAAATGCACAATGATTAAATCCTGGTTAACGTGGGAAAATAAAAGAGCAGGAAGTTTTTTAAATCTGGAAAGAAGAGCATAAGGACAGACTAGCCCAACAAATATTAAAATATAGTGTAAAGTTACAGTAATTCTTAAAAGTGTGATGCTCAATATACGGATAATGGAATGGAATATAAAATCCACCAAAGATCCAATTACAAGAATTTTGATATACAATAAATGTGACATTTCAAATCTTTGGGGAAAAGATGGAATATTCAACAGATGATATTGAGACAACTGGAGAACTACTTGGAAAAGCAAAGAAGAAAAAAAATAAAAATAAAAACAAACCAAAATGAGTAGGACCCAAAGTTGAGAAGCGTAGTCATAGAAATGTGCATTTTGGGGAGATATAATTTATATATCATAAAATTCACCCTTTAAAGTGTACAATTTAGTGGGTTTTATGATATACACAAAGTTGTAAGACCATCACTACTACTACCTAATTCCAGAACATTTTCACCACCCCAAAGGGAAACCCTATACCTGTTAGCAGTCCCCCCCATTTTCTTTTCCCCCTAGTCCCTGGCACCCACTAATCTACTTTCTGTATCTACGGATTTGTCCATTCTGGACATTTCATAAACATGGAATTGTACAGTATGTGGTTTTTTATGGATGGCGTCTTACCATAATGCTCTCAAGATTCACCCATGTTGTTGCATGTTGCAAATGAACTACATTCATTTTTAAGGCTGAATAATATTCTATGGTGTGGATACATTAAATTTTGTTTATCCAATTCATCAGTTGATGGACATTTGGTTTGTTCCCACTTTTTGGCTATTGTCAATAATGTTTTGAAAATACAAAATTTTGATCCACACTGATTCCAAGATAACCTAATAATCAAAACAAGAATTGGGTAGTGCATACTCTGATGCCTTTTCCCTCTCTGCAGTCCCAGTCCCTCTCTCCTCTGCCTCCTGCATGACATTGTTCTGTCTTCCTTTACCGTGCATTTTTTCATTTTCCTCTCTGTTTGCCAAGATGCACAATCATCATTGCTAAATTAACTCATCCTGAAAAAAAGTAAAAAGCTGGCACACCCAAGCTTTATTTGAAAAAGTCATTTTTGCCGTTAGCTCTTTGCCTGTAGGTCGAGAGGTTTGTTGAAACAGGTCCTGCCCCCACCTCGGGTAAGTGAGAAGCTGGGTATGTTTCAAGCCCAGACTTATCGAGCCCCAAGAAACTCACATAACAGAGATAAGGATCAGTAGCAACTGGACAGTGTTCAGCTCCAGAAAAGATCTTGAGAAGTAGGAGATCTGGGGAAGCCACACTATGTGCAAACACATCCAAAACACGCACATACACACATATGCGCACACAAACATCAACACATGAACGTGCAAAGGCACCCTCCAAAGAAATCTCTCTGCCAGGAGTCTCTCCAGAGAGTCGGCGGAAGCTAAACCAAATCATTAACACAAAAGATAAGTGCTGCAACCCTTCTGGCCATCGCAGGCCATCTGCAGAGAGGATTCCACCCACACATGGGGAGCAGGCCTTATTTATAAGAGTGGCATCCTTAGAAGTGAAGGATCAAAGTTTCAGGTCAATTCTTGCTCAGAAGCTGAGGCCATTTTGCTACAACCTGAATGAAATGTATTTGGATTTTTAAATTATACGTGTCATCGTCCCATCAGCGGCTAAAATGTTCTTTAATGAAATACAGACTCATATCTTAATTTTTGTAACTGTATCTTTTCCTTTATATTCCACTCTGGGGATGGCGGTGCGACAGTCCTAATTGGCCTCTCCTCCTCTCATCTTGCCCAGGTCCAGTCCATCCCACACAGTGGCACAGGCTGATCTTCCTCCCACATTGCCCTGTGAGTCCCCTGCTCCAAACCATTCCATGTCCCCCTGTTACCAGCAGGACAGAGTCCCAATTCCTAGCCTGGTGTATGGGCAGGTAGGACGTGCCACACTTGGGTCCCCATCTGTCTTTCAACTCTTCTCCCACACACACATTGGCTCCAACCCAACAGGTTGACTCCCTCTCTTCCAACCCACCTCCACACTCCAGCCCCACACTCTCTGCTCTCTGTCTAGAATGCTCTTCATTTCCTCCCTCAGCAAAGAAGAGGTACTTCAAAAAGTTCATGAAACCATTCATATTACCCTTCAGTTCTATTTTTCCACAAACTTTTTGAAGTATCTTCATAGGTACAAAGTCTCTACTATGTGCCAAGAGGCGGGACTTCACAGTGACACATGGAGTCAGGTACTTGTAACCCAGTGTGAGAAGTGGCTTGGGGCTGCGGACCAGAGTTTGGGAGAGCAGGAAACCAGTGTTGGGGGCGTGGGCAAGGAAGTGCTTCCTAACAACTGTTGGCGAAGGATAGTTCTGGGCATCCTACAGGGTGGGAGATGGAGAACTGGCAAGTGGCTGAGGTCCAGGTGCCCCTAGCCACTGCCCATCTCTCTCCAAGGTCCCCTCCTCACAGAACCGTCCCAGATCACAACAGACCCAGGTGATCACTCCTGGGGAACAGAAGCTCCTCCGTGCTGCATTTCCTTTGGCAAGCCTGGGTGGAACACCCTGTTCCTTGCAGTGCTTTTAAACTTGGCGAGCATGTTACATCTCGCTCCCCAGCTGGATAAGATCCTGTGGGCGGGGCATAGTTTCATGCACACTATTTTATTCAGAGTAGGCAGTCAATAAAAATATCTGCTGAATGAATAAATGAAGGAATGTACTCAAAGCACCTGGTTATCTATCCAAAATCACCTCTCAAAAAAATAGCTCTATACATGTCCTGGAAGTGTTGGATAGATTCATTCATTTGTGTCCCTGATGAGACGAGCTTTTCAGATGAAGAACACTAATCTTGCTGGCTGGAGGAAAAAAAGATTTTGTGTGTGTGTTTTTAATTTTTATTGAATCAAAATTGATTATACATATTTTGGGGGTTCAACATTGAGATATGTTGATCGAATCAATATTACTAGCATATATATTGTTACAAATCGTAATTATTCTTTATGCCCCTTGTCCAATCTCTCCCCATTCCCTTCCCCCTCTCCCCTCTAATTACCCTAGATTTCTTCTCTCCTTCTGAAAGAATAATGGTTACTCTGCTGATTCGTTGCCTAGATGATCTGTCCAATGCTGAGAGGTGTGATCAGGTCCCCCAATATTATCATAGAGCAGATGCTTCTTCTGTCACTCTGAAATGGGCTTTGTGGAGAGACACATCCTCTTCTTTTCTTTATCTCTGCTGGTGACTCTCCTCGTGCCCATGCATTCCAGTGGCTGGCGGACCATCTGTGTGGTGGTTGTGGTGTCTAGCTGCTTTTGCGGCAGCCATGGTTATTGTGGTGGCTGTCGTGGGCCACCCACATGGAGGTGATGTTTTTTGCATGCTTCTTGGTGCTGGTG
>NW_007728127.1:109263-110483 GCF_000696425.1 Galeopterus variegatus | reverse complement strand
TGGGCCACCCACATGGAGGTGATGTTTTTGGCATGCTCCTTGGTCCTGGTGGTGTGGCTGGTTGTGGGGAGTGTCTGGTCCCCGGCTCCATGCCTTGGGTCCCCAAGCAGGCCCCGAAGTGCTTGTGTGGTGTGCCTAGTTCTGGGAGGGGGTTCTGGTCCTGAGCTCCTGGGCCCCGAGGTGCTGGTGTGGAAAAAAAAGTTTATAGAATATATTTTACCTGGTAATAGGGGCCTTTATGAACCTCCTTATGTATGCATAATGTCTCCTTCAAACTGAAAGGAAAATACGAACAGTGGACAGCACAGAATGAGGGAGAAAAACTTATTTTTCCTCTTTAAATGTGTGAGTCCTTTTGCAGTGTCTAGAATGATCTCTGAGCACTGGGCATATGCTACAAAATTCAGAAGAAATGTACAAAGTAATGCACAGCTCTGAGTTGGCTTCTTCCCAAAGGGTGGGGTGGCCCAGCTCCCCCAACTGGCTCTCCTGGACACCAAAGCTCCGGAGGAGCTTTTCACTGAGCAATTAAGGCTGCTGGAGCCACACCCGGGCCCCAGGCACTCTCCTGCTTTTGTCTCTGGGAGAAAATGCTGCTGCTGAGCACTGAAGAAATCTGCAAGGAGATTAGAAATAATTGAGGGAGGTCCACAGTTCTGCCCTCCTCCTTTCCTCCAGGGCTGCGCTGCCTGCTCCTATGATGTGCACTGTAGGAGGGGAGGCATTGGGCATCGTGGACCACACCCTTCTTCTTTAAGGCTGTCCTCCTCCTGTTTGGGGGAGCACCATGCTCTTCCTTTTCCTCCCACCTCTCTTTCTTGACAGTTTTCTAACTCTCCCTCCCCCACGCTCACTGTCCTACCTGCCTTGAAGGTTGACAGTGATGTTCTCTTCCCTCACAACTCCTCACCCTCCGTCTGGGCTACTAGCTTATCTCTATGATGTCCAGGGCCCCTCCTCCAGTGGTGACCCCCAAATCTTCACACACTTGCCTGCTCATAGCTGACAGACTCATTATGTCCAAAGTATCTTTGGCATCATCCAGATGGCCCTGCCCCCTTCTCTATGGCTGCACGGTCACTGGGAGCTGTCAAGTCTCACACCAACTACCACTGCCTTGGTTCCTGCCCCCACTTTCTCCCTCGTGAGCCTCAGGTGTGGCCTCCCTGCTTCCCACCTCCCTCCAGTCCAACCTCTACATTTTGACCAAAGGAAGATTT
>NW_007728127.1:107553-109121 GCF_000696425.1 Galeopterus variegatus | reverse complement strand
AACCGTCCAACATCAAAGGATGGACATGGAGACACAAGGTACGGCAAAGCACGACTTTAATGGCGGTCTTGCAAGATTGGGTGTTTGCTGGGCAGGCACACAGGAAACGGTTACAGCAAGCAATTTATTCCCTAGTGCCCAAGTCCCTCCCCCAGTTCCTCACTGGCTGAGTACTATGGGGTATACAATCTTCCCAGACATCGCCTAAGTATTATTACTTCCTTATAAGGCATTTATTGTCCCTTTCCCTCTGGCAGAAAGGAGTGGGCTCAGGACAAGCCCGTGAAAAAGGCCCACCAGAAGTCCTGAGGAGGAGGAAGAACCAGGAAGTAAAAAGAACAAGGTGACCAGCCACCACCGTGAGAAGTCACCCTCAGGAAAGTGTACTTTCAGGGTTTATAATAATACACCACAANGGGGGAGCACCATGCTCTTCCTTTTCCTCCCACCTCTCTTTCTTGACAGTTTTCTAACTCTACCACCCCCGCGCTCACTGTCCTACCTGCCTTGAAGGTTGACAGTGATGTTCTCTTCCCTCACAACTCCTCACCCTCCATCTGGGCTACTAGCTTATCTCTATGATGTCCAGGGCCCCTCCTCCAGTGGTGACCCCCAAATCTTCACATACTTGCCTGCTCATAGCTGACAGACTCATTATATCCAAAGTATCTTTGGCATCATCCAGATGGCCCTGCCCCCTTCTCTATGGCTGCACGGTCACTGGGAGCTGTCAAGTCTCACACCGACTACCACTGCCTTGGTTCCTGCCCCCACTTTCTCCCTCGTGAGCCTCAGGTGTGGCCTCCCTGCTTCCCACCTCCCTCCAGTCCAACCTCTACATTTTGACCAAAGGAAGATTTCTAAAATGCTGATCTGATCATGTTCTCTCCCTACTCAAATTTCTTCAGTAAAATCTTACTGCCTAAACAGTGGTTTCTAAACGTCGTTGGCAGGCCCTAGAAGCTTTTTAAAAATAGAGATTCTGAGAGCCCAAGAAAGGCTAAGTCAGGATCTTCAGGGAGCCATGCGGTTAACCCTGTCATGGAACTGATTCTGAAAATCACTTGTCTAAAGAATAACCTTCAAATTCCTTCAGGGGACCTTGGCTCCAAAACACATCCTGCTCTTCAGCCACACTGGACAATTTCATTTCACTCTTCTGCTACCTGGACACCCTTGTCCACGCGAAGGCTTCTTGGTGCCCCCAGGCAAAAGCAATTCCATCCTCCTTTGGGCTTCCCCTGTAGCTTGCAGTCAAGAAAACCTCTGCTATACCACTCATCACACTGTACCTGTGTTGAATTTTCTAAAAAGATGTCTCTTGGGCTGGCCTGTTAGCTTAATTGGCCCTATACTGGCCAGGGACAAAAAAATAAAAATAAAAAGATGTTTCTCTCCAGCTATGTGAGAAATGCCATTAACCGTCCAACATCAAAGGATGGACATGGAGACACAAGGTACGGCAAAGCACGACTTTAATGGCGGTCTTGCAAGATTGGGTGTTTGCTGGGCAGGCACACAGGAAACGGTTACAGCAAGCAATTTATTCCCTAGTGCCCAAGTCCCTC
>NW_007728127.1:94187-106364 GCF_000696425.1 Galeopterus variegatus | reverse complement strand
GCCGCGCTTTACCGAGTGCACCACCGGGCTGGCCCCCACATATGGAATTTTACAGAGATGGAATAATAGAAAGAGCTAGAAACACTTGTTACAGTTTCTGAAGTTTTAAAATTTCTGAAATACCAGAAACTTTCCATTTTCTGCCTGAGATCTAAAATCTCCCCATCTTTACTAGGAACCTCTTGTTCCCAGGATCGTCAAGTAAAAGCACCACACGGTGGTGTGCTAAGGGAGGGGAGTGTCAGCACAGGGCAGACAATAAGGGATGGCTTTGTCTGTGAAGATTTTGACAATAATAAACCAATTAAAACTCCCTCTGCTTTTTTTTTTTTTTTTTTTTTTTTGGCAGCTGGCCAGTATGAGAATCTGAACTGCGACCTTGAGGTTGTAAGGCTGCGTTCTAACCAACTGAGCTAACTGGCCACCCTCTCTGTTTTTTCTTATCACTATGTGCTGGCGATTCTAAACAATGTCAGTGATAAATTCTACTGGCCCTTGTGCCCACAAAGTAACTCTGTCCTCCTGTGGTTCTTTCTTTCACTGTCATAAGTGCGGATCCCTATGACCTTAAAACTTTATCAATTAAAGAGGGAGAGAGAGATTGACCGGAAAAAGCTCTCCATGGTTGGATACTACTTTCCCCTTTACCGTCCTTGGCCTGCTTGACCAGATTCTTAAGACAATATGGAGATAAAAGAACTAAGCATTTATCGAATATAATTTTTTTGATTTCCTGTCTCTTAGGGGCACACACCAATGAAATAAAAGAGTTCTAGTCTATTTCGGTATATCCTAAACTACAACACAATTCTGTCACAATTCTGTGATTCAGGGGAAAGAGAGGTGACAAACATACACATCTAATTTTCCCTCCTGAAATGCCAAAAACAAAACAGACAAAACCCCACAGGGACTGAGAGGATGAGAGGGGAGAAAAAATTTGGGAAGCTGGAAAACAGATGGACCAGTAGTAAGGCACTCAGTGACCCAAGGAAAGCTGTATGCTAAACAAATGGGCAAAGCTGAGGACACAGTGACTTATACCCCAGAATCCTTCCAAGCCTCGGTAAATGGCAGCACCAGGTGTCTTTAGAACTAGGGGTGAAGGAGGCGGGACTTGCCTCTGATGGAGAAAAGTTGTTGAACAAGCAGTGAAATCCATGGGTCCCCTACCCCACTCCGAGACTGCCCCTCCCCCATGGCAGCCCAGGACTGGGGACCTATTCTCAGGGGAGAACAAAAAGGAGGGTCCCTAGATTGTGGACCCAGGGCACAGTGGAAGATGAGAAATGTCATCATAGGGGAGGTGGCGTGAATAGTGGTGCACTGATGGAGGCAGTAACGATTCCTCTGCACAAGCTCCCAGAAACTGGCTGCCATATTCTAATCCCCTAGCAGACTCGGGACTGTCCTGCGTGTGTGTGCGTGTGTGCGTGTTTACGCGTGTGTGCGTGTGCATGTGTGTGTGTGTGTTCACACACGGTGTACAACCTGACTAGCCCAAATGAAGGACCTCAGATGTGGACTTAGAGAGCTCCTATCCGAGGGCCTGTTCTGTAGCTCTGAAATGACTCCAAACACCTACTCTGTGAATGACATGTTTTGCTGTGATAAGAACGTGGAGTGTAATACCCCTCCCCAAGAAAATGTTATCTCACACCTTAATCAGATGCCACATGCAAGTTACTGGCATCAACTATTGGACTCTGAAACACATAGAAACCCACGATTTTGGCAGACTGAGCACTCGGGCTGCAGCAGGGCGATTCTGCTGGCCTCTAGCTATCCTCTGAAGCCTCACCTGCCAACACCAGCCTGGCCTGCAAGTGCAGGGACCTCACTGTGCTGGTCAGGGATTCTCCCCAAGAACCTCAACCTGTGATTAGACTTTCCATCCACAGAGGCCTGCTTCCATCCTAATTGGGTAACTAGACTTTAATAATTGGACTCTAAACAAGATGGGAAGTCACTCACTGTGTCGTCGATGTGTGTCGTCTACTGAGTGCACTCCCTGTGAGATTCGCTATTGTTATTCAACCCCTCTTTTTATTTATTTAGTTTTTGGCTGCTGGCTGGTATGGGGATCTGAACCTGTGACCTTGGTGTTGTAAGGCTGTGCTCTAACCAATTGAGCTAACTGGCCCGCACCTCTCCCCCACTTTAAGCACTGGGAAAAAGAAAAAAAAATCTTTTTGTATGGCATCAATCCATGTGAACTGTGAAATCATACTTTGATCGTCTCCTTATTTTAACAATACAAAGCAGGGCCTATCCAGATCACCCCACAAGGGAGCCCTCAGTCAACACGCCCTATCATGCTCTGATGTCCCAATCAGGTGCTTAGTCCCAACTATTAATCTGAGAAAGGTCTCTACCTTGGAGAGACACAAAGAAGGGGGAATAGCAACTGGGAGGAAGCTGGACACTGCAAGGGAAGAGACTTTCCAGAATCTCCTCTAAGCCCGGAAAAGGGGAAGTGACCGGCCTCTAGCCGGGGCCTCCAAACTGGGTCAGGACAGCATTGTTTAAAAAACTATATTACATGGACAAAGAGATAAGAGTGTGTGTTTATGAGAGAAGAATGGAATGGTGAAAAATAGCCCTCAGAGAACAAGAAGAGAGCTATCAGAAATGAAAAATATGTCAGAAATGAAAAGTTCAAGATAAAATTGAAAATCCCCCAGAGCAAAAAGACAGAGATGACGCACAGGGGTTTGCATAAAGGTGAAACTGGTAGGACGTCTGATGAAAAAGAACCTGTTGGGAGAGGATCTAGGCAATGAGCAGAGAGTTTGGAACTGAATAGTCACAGGCACACAGAAAAGTAAGCAAATACTCTTTTAAAAGATAATTGTTTATTTGGGGGAAAACTAAAAGCTATGCAGAAAGGAAAAAAAAAGTAGTTGTGATAGACTACACGGGTTTGCTCTGAACCGCAGATAGTCACACTGACGTAGATACTGGAAATTGATTTAAACGATAAGTGGAGAGGACGGGGGAGACAAGTGTAAATTATGCGGAGAACCAGAGCGAGACACTCAACGTGCACCGAAGAAAGAACACCTTAAACTGATGAAGCAACAGCCAGACAATCTTGTTAGAGTTACCGTGATGAATACCAAAACAATCAGCCGAAAGAACACAACTGACACCTAGCAAAGGAGAAATTGGGGATGTGGGTGTAGGTGAAGTGGTCTAGGAACTTGATGAAGCAACAGCCAGACAATCTTGTTAGAGTTACCGTGATGAATACCAAAACAATCAGCCAAAAGAACACAACTGACACTAGCAAAGGAGAAATTGGGGATGTGGGTGTAGGTGAAGTGGTCTAGGAACTTTTTTTTTCACTTGATCATCTAGTTGACTTGTAAAAACAAATACAGGGCTGGCTGGTTAGCTCACTCGGGAGAGTGTGGTGCTGGCAACACCAAGGTCATGGGTTTGGATCCCCTTACTGGCCAGCCACCAAAAAATAAATAAATAAGTACAGACATGCATTTGACAAAAAGTAAAACAAAGAAATATGGGATGTATTTGCAAGAGGAAAAAATGTTTATTCTAAACTCAAGCAACGTATTAATACCAAGTCTAGAACTTTTAAAAAACAAAAACACAAGAAAGAAAGAAAATCCCTGGGCTAACATTATGCGAGGCTAACACTGACGTGAGTCAAATTCCTCATTCAGAACAGGTGGACTTATTCCATTTCTGTAAGGAGTTCAGGACACGTTTTCGAAGGAATGATAATGAAATTGTAAGTCATGTCGAAAGGAAGCATGCTATCTACTGATGCTTTTTACAGATCTGAAAAACATCTTTGTCAAAGCCGGTTTCCCTTATTTCATCTACATAAAAAATTAAAGTGGTCCTCCAAATCTTCTTGTCCTAATCAAGGTAACTTTCAGAATCTGAGTGTTAGAAGGGCCAAACCTTGTGAGTTATGAAAGTCCCCTGGCCAGGATTTAGGACAGTAGGAGTCCCTGGCCAGGCCTTCTCTGTGGAACCCTCCAGCAGGTGTAGCAGCCATGCCCCATCCCATGTGGAATTAGTGCCTTTTCTTTTTCTTTAAATGAACAGATCGGTCTCAAGACTCACATGCTGAACTGGTTTATTGCTCCTCTCCTCAGTCCCCATCATTCCTCTGAGCTCAGAGATCTGGTCACAATCCACCCGCCCTCAGCCGTCTTGTTCTCTCTGTCATGTCATTACACTGTAGTCACCGTCATGTGAATGCTGCCGTCCACCCCCGCAGCCCTCAGACGCACACCTTGTACCTCGGGCTCTTTCTCAGAGATGTAGCTCATGGAACAAGACCGAGAAGCCCTGTAGCCAAGCCCCATCTCTCTCCCCGTGAACCCAGGCTGCCTCTAGAACTGCAAGAACTCAGGGCCTGGGTTCATCTGCCTCCCCACACCTGGATCTCATAACTTTCTAGTATCTTAAGACTTCAGGCCCCCTCCCTAAATTTATAAGGCATGTGGAGTCTCTGAAACGTTAGCCTTCACTACAGGAGCCCCAGGGCCAAGCGTTCTTGTCATTTTCAGGAACTTTCATCATTGGATGATGAGATCTGTTTTCCCTCCATGCCTAGGTTAGTGAGAAATCCTCAAAGCTTAAAAGAATATCCATAAGGGGTTTTCAGGAACTTTCATCATTGGATGATGAGATCTGTTTTCCCTCCATGCCTAGGTTAGTGATAAATCCTCAAAGCTTAAAAGAATATCCATAAGGGGAAAAAAAAAAAAAGAATACCCACAAGAGACAGGAGAAACCTAACCAAAAAACTCCATTTCTTTACTGTCAAAAAGGACTGAAGAAATGATGGACAAGGCGTGGGAAAAGCTACCAAGAATACTGTTTAATTAGGAAAGCAGGAATTTGCACTTTGCAAGACAGACTAGAGATAAGCTGGAAGCCAGAGGAGACAGATAAAGTGAGCTCTCAGCCCAAACACCCTGGAGTCTTAGAAACGCATTCCTTCCTGGCTGCCAGAGGTGGCAGCGGACAGGAGGTGAGGGCTGGACCTCTGAGGCGAGCCACAGGGCCCGGCTGGCTTCTGCTGTGTTCTGGCGTGGATTAATCACGGACTCAACCGGAATGAGGCAGCTCCAAGAAGTGGAGAAGGAAGGGGAGCAGAAGCCCTGCTTGACAGAACTGGCCTGTTTGCAGGGTTCTCAGCAACACCGAGCCAAGTGTGTTGCTAAGGGCTGCCAACGCTTTTCCTTCCCCAAGTGACCAAGCCACTCTGTGTTTCAGTCTAGTGAAGGCTGACAGACAAGGCATGTTTGACAAAAGCATGAAAACGATTTTATCCAGAAACTAAATACTAACTGAAACAACATCATTCTCCATCCTAGAATCCCCCTGGGCTGAGTGGGTCATCTGTAATCTCTGAAGCATCCCAGAGACGGTTGCTCATGTCATCGAGCCCAAGCCGGACACAGAGTAGACCCTCAAGGCCATGGAAGGCCAGAGTCCATGTCCCCAGGAGGCTGCCCAGGTGGGGACAGGAACATCTTCCGAGGGCAAAGTGGCACACCCATCCGCACCTAAGTATGTGCAGCGTGGACAACCCAGTTGCAATGACCGTGTTTTTAGGACAGCGTCGTCCATGCGTCAGCCACTCTGTCGACCCCACGCTGACGCTGGCCACACACGTTTGTCAGTTCTTGCCCTCCCCTTCTTCCAGTCCAGAGTGACTGGCCGTAGTGAGCGAGGCAAAACTTTTAGTGTAGGAAATAGATAAATGAGATTTCCTTTTAAAGGTGATATAAAATGGCTTAATCCTCATAAACTTTTAAAATGATCCCATCAGGAGGAAATAGTAAATTATACCACCTTCACTTTAAAATAATAAGTTGAATAATTCCCAACACTAATAGCTGCCTTAGAGAAGTCTTATAGGGATTAATTAATTAACTGAAATAGGCATCTAGCTCCATAGAAGGTATGCAATAAATATCTATTAAAGAAATGAATGATAACATAAAAATAATTTTAAAAAGAAATGTGTTAATATATCAGGTCAACTTAACAGCATGGTTTATAAGCCAACCTTTTGACATTGACACATTTTAGGCCAATGGTTTTCAAGATCTGAAACAACAAACCTACCGAGGATAGGGCACATATATCCTCTCACCGTCTTCCTTCTCAATGTTCTGAGAACAGAAACGTTCTCTTCACCACCAGCATAGGTCTCCAGGAAGAGGAGGAGGAAGATGAAGAGACCACTATCCTAACATCAACCTGACATTTGAGATCATTTCCTTGCATTTTTTTTCTTACTATGCTACCACCATATACCAAATAACAGAATAAGAGTCTTGCATGATTTTAAACTTCACATAAATGAAACAGCTGTATGATGATCGATTTGTCTGTATTCTTTTGTGTCCGTTTCTTTTGCTCAGTCTTACAGATGTCAGATACATCCTCTTTGTTGCATGTACTTGTCTTCGTCCATTTTTATTTGCATAGCATTTCATCATATGAATGAGTCTTTTTCTCCATTCTGTTGCTGATGGACACTTAAACTGTTTCCACTTTTTGGTAGGGGGCTACGAACGATCCTGTCCACAGCTCTGGGTGCACATGTGCACGGGTGTGTAGAGGGCAGAGCTAGCCAGCAGAGCCTTCTGCAGTGATGGAAACGGTCCATCACTGTCCAATCTGGTGGCCTCCAGACACAGGTGGCTACCAAGCACTTGGAATGTGGCTAGAATGATGGAGGAATTGAATTTTTTATTTTATTCTACTTAGTTTAAATAGCTGCACATAGAATAGAGGCTAGCATTGGACAGCACAGATCTAAGGAATATATGAGGGTACTTCAAAAAGCTCACAGAAAAATAGAATTGAAAGATAATACAAATCTTTCTGTAAACTTTTTGAAGTACCTTCATACATAATAGTGGAATTGGTGAGTCATCCTTATAGTAACTTCAACTCTGCTAGATAATGCAAACTCCTTTTCCAAAGTTTCCAAACTATCTACATGCTTACGTGCAGAAGAAGCTTTGTAAACTTGCAAACAGCCAGCTCCTCAGGAGAAACATAAATTTTGAATCCTCAGGAACCTCAAGTGATACGCTAATTTTAATTTACAAATGTCATGTTTTAGTAACATTTACTAACTCCCTAGCAGGTAAGTAGTCTTAACCATATTTAACATTTAAAATCTTTGGAGCATTCACCCATGAGTACCAAAGGCTGGACTCAGACTTTTGGATCAGGACAACATTTCAGAGTAGTTTGAGAATCACTGGTATAGTTGACAGGAAATGGACATTAGATCTTGAAGTCCTGAATTCAAATTCTGAGCTGCCTCTCGGTAGGCCTCAACTTGGAGGAAATCACGTAACTTTTGAGGCTCAGTTTATTCTTCCATTCAATAAACATTCACGGGCACTGTGCAGACACTGGGATACAAAGGTGAAGCAAAAATGAAATGAAATTTAAAAACGATCACTTACAGCCAGTGTAGTCTGTGCGAGGTCTATGAACTTTCTGGTGCTCATTTCCATCACTCCAGGGCTTGTAAGAACCCAGAGAGAGGATGTACATAAAGTCTTTTGCAGGACACACAGGAAGCCTTCACCAAACAGTTGCCATCAGTACTCCTATGGTTTTACTGATTAAGTCCAAACTTTTCCACCCGGCACTGAAGGCCTTCTATAACACGGTTCCATCTCCATGTGAACTAGCTAGGCAGACAGACAATGTTGGTTGCCTAGCCCACCCCAGTTCTTGTCTCTTCCTGAGAGAACCCCAAGTTCGTGCAAGTATATATCCTCCTTTGGGTGCCACGTGCTTCAGGGGAAGTAGCCCATCCCTAGTTCCAAGGGGGGAACCACAAGTAGTCCCACCCACTCCTGTGCTAGGGACTGCAACACAATGTAATTCCCATGGAAATCTGCAAGGAGGCTTCTGATATACATATTCTTGGCTGATAAAAAACAGGGGGAGTAAGTCTTTTACTCTACCTCTGGATATCGGGGAACCACAAGTAGTCCCACCCACTCCTGTGCTAGGGACTGCAACACAATGTAATTCCCACGGAAATCTGCAAAGAGGCTTCTGATATACATATTCTTGGCTGATAAAAAACAGGGGGAGTAAGTCTTTTACTCTACCTCTGGATATTGTCATGAGAATGTGATGCACTGAGGATGGCAGGAGAGAACTATATAAGGAACCAGGTTTGTGATGAAGTCTCCGGACTGCTGAATTAACCACTGGAATGGTCCTACCTCTAAACTTCCAATGTGTGAGATGACACATTTGCTTTGCTCAGGGCTCATATTCAGCAGGGACACACCGGTCCTGCCATAGTGGTTGTTAGCATATTAGAACAGTTCTCTGCTGCTTTGTTAAGATCTGTCATCCTGAACCCACTGAGTGCCTCTCCATCACCCCAGCGCCTCTTCCCACCCCTGGAATTTGCTAGAACTTCCCTTATCTCACCATGAAGGGTAAGCGCTGAGCATGACGAAGGCCTGCAGGCCCTGCTCCATCATCATGGCCAGGGTCCATTCTGATTGGTCGGGCTCCAGGCAGTTGTAATGAAAAAATAATTTCTGTCCTTACTGTTTAAGCTACACCAGTCAGGGTTTACTGTTACTTGTAACCAAAATCACGCTAATCGATGCACTTTCCTACCCAATCAGAGCAGCTTCTCTATGATCTGTATCTATCACGTAACTCAACTTTTCAACGTCTTACTTCCTACACAAGCTCACCCATCTCTCAGGAGAGCCCCAGTTCTACCAGCCCCACCTAACCACCCCGATGTATGCAGTTTTCTCTCCTCTTGTATTTCAATGGCATATATCGTGATGAAGTCTCCGGACTGCTGAATTAACCACTGGAATGGTCCTACCTCTAAACTTCCAATGCGTGAGTTGACACGTTTGCTTTGCTCAGAGCTCATATTCAGCAGGGACACACCGGTCCTGCCATAGTGGTTGTTAGCATATTAGAACAGTTCTGTGCTGCTTTGTTAAGATCTGTCATCCTGAACCCACTGAGTGCCTCTCCATCACCCCAGCGCCTCTTCCCACCCCTGGAATTTGTTAGAACTTCCCTTATCTCACCATGAAGGGTAAGCACTGAGCATGACGAAGGCCTGCAGGCCCTGCTCCATCATCATGGCCAGGGTCCATTCTGATTGGTCGGGCTCCCGGCAGTTGTAATGAAAAAATAATTTCTGTCCTTACTGTTTAAGCTACACCAGTCAGGGTTTACTGTTACTTGTAACCAAAATCACGCTAATCAATGCACTTTCCTACCCAATCAGAGCAGCTTCTCTATGATCTGTATCTATCACATAACTCAACTTTTCAACGTCTTACTTCCTACACAAGCTCACCCATCTCTCAGGAGAGCCCCAGTTCTACCAGCCCCACCTAACCACCCCGATGTATGCAGTTTTCTCTCCTCTTGTATATCCATGGAATATATCATCTGTGCCACACAGTGTTCCCTTTAGCCTTGTATTATTTCCAGATGTTTTTGTATGTATAAGAGCGTGCCCACATGTGCATGTCTTATTCCATAAGAAAACAGTAACATTAAGGAAGGGAGCTAAAGCATAACCCTTGCACATCCCCCCATTGACAGGCTTGGAACAATATTCAGTTCAGAAAAAAAAATACAGCAAGTGAACTGTTGGAGGGCCTTGTATTTTATTTTATCTTATTTTGGTGGGGGGATGAATGTAGGAAAAGGAAATTAACGTATGTCAGTCCATGTTTATTGTAAACATTTACTCTAAACCTTCAGACCTCTGTTGCAACCTCTGACCAGACTCCATGGAGTAAAAGTCTCTTTTTTAAGAATGCAGCATGAAAAGTACATAAATCAGAGCCTAGGGAAGGAACTAGATCATTAACTGGGTGGGATTTCATTCCATTCCACTGTTCACTTTTTCTACCTCAAAAAGAAAAAAAGTCAGAATAGACTGCTAGGAAGCTAAGTGGCTCCGGCAGTTCTGCAGGCTGTGAGGTGCAGGAACTAGCCCCAGAGCAGCTGGCCCCCCTGGGGAAGGACAGACTGCTGGTCTCAGAACTAGGCAGGATGCTGACAGTCATGGCTACCACTTTCCACTCTCCCCTCACCTTCTTGGAATTGTGCCCAGTGAAGAAAAACCCTAAAAGGCCATCAGAGNTCTAAACCTTCAGACCTCTGTTGCAACCTCTGACCAGACTCCATGGAGTAAAAGTCTCTTTTTTAAGAATGCAGCATGAAAAGTACATAAATCAGAGCCTAGGGAAGGAACTAGATCATTAACTGGGTGGGATTTCATTCCATTCCACTGTTTACGTAAATCAGAGCCTAGGGAAGGAACTAGATCATTAACTGGGTGGGATTTCATTCCATTCCACTGTTCACTTTTTCTACCTCAAAAAGAAAAAAAGTCAGAATAGACTGCTAGGAAGCTAAGTGGCTCCGGCAGTTCTGCAGGCTGTGAGGTGCAGGAACTAGCCCCAGAGCAGCTGGCCCCCCTGGGGAAGGACAGACTGCTGGCCTCAGAACTAGGCAGGATGCTGACAGTTATGGCTACCACTTTCTGCTCTCCCCTCACCTTCTTGGAATTGTGCCCAGTGAAGAAAAACCCTAAAAGGCCATCAGAGAGTGGACCCCATTTTCACATCCAGGGCATAGATTGTTTGACAGTCCTGGCCCCTAAGCTGGGGAACAAACAGATGGGCCATGGACAGGAGGTGTCTCAAGGCTCCTCCAGGGGCCTGGACCTCTCGACCCTCCTCAACTGCTTCAAGGAGGTGATCTGAAGAAGGGAGTTCAAACACTAAGAGCAGCCCAAGAGGCCAGGCCCCCAAACCCAAGAGCTGCCTCATCCTCATTCACCCACCCACCCTCCTAGGGGCACCACCACAAGCTGTGCAGGGCAGGCCTCTCTGTCTGCAGTTTCCACCCCTGCGAACATCCCCAAGCACTGGCTGTCCACATTCCTGAGCCACGGGGTTCAGCTGGGTCCTGCCCCTACCCTGTTCACACACTCTGGGTAGCCCCTTCATTGTCCTTCAATGCTTGCAGATTTTCCATCGTGCATGGTGCTCCAGGCAACTACAGCTGCTCCCTGCAGCACAGCCAGCCCCACCCACAGCCAGCCCCCACCAGCACTTTCCAAAGCCCCTCTCAAAACACATTGTTCTGGAAAACAGACTCCTGCGCTTGCTGGGATGCTGATAACACCTGGCACTAAGCCCACCATCAGTGAAGGCCCCCCAGGAGGTGGCTGGACCAGAGAGAGTCCTCTGAGGCTGGGTGGGGCCTCACTCTGGCTTGATGACAGAAGCAGCTGAAATTTCGGACCCCTAATACAACCATTCAATGATCGTTTCTGGACTTGCCTTCTCAGTGGGGCTTGTTCTTTCTTTGTTACAAAAATGTCTTCCCACCATTAATATCTTTGAAGGACTTTTTTTCTCCAGAACTGCCTCGTTTGCAGCAAGCCCACCCAACCAGACAGCTGGGTTTTCCTCTTTGTAACATCTTTAGAAGTTTCCAAAGCCTCTCACTGTGGAAAGCAGCCCCCAGAGAATCTACTCTTTGTTCCCCATCCCCAGCCTCCAGAGGCAGGAGCACTGAAGACCACCCTGGGCCATCCCAGGACTCAGAACCACTCCCAAGGTATTTTATAGAGAGATGTTGGGAGAGTGAATCCAGTGAATGCCTTGTTCAGGACACTTTCTTCCCCGCCAGACACAGGTTAATGGCAGCAAGCTTAAAAGGCTACTTGTTCTTAAGCCAGAAAAGCAGCAATGAAGCCACTGCAGGAGGGAAGGGGGGACCTAGCTGAGCGGGGCCTTCCAAAAACAGGAAGCGCTCCCGGCTTTCCCTATGCTGAGCTGGGTGACTAGCTGCTCCATAAGGCTGCCATGAACCTAAAACAGAATAAAGCGAACACGAATTCCCACAAACAACAACAAAACCCTGGCTCTCCTCCACAACCCTCATCACCATTTGGGTTGTGGGCCAGAGGAACTCTGGGGTCCCAAGGTGGAGGCCCTGCCCCACAGCCCCACCCTCTGGATGGGCAGGCCTAATTGGGAAGGCTGGCTCATCAACTCAGGCTGCCAGGTGTGGGCCATAGGCTCCACCCGAGCCCACAAGCTGCACGAGGTCCCATGCCCCAAACAGGGAGTGGCTTCC
>NW_007728127.1:89085-93974 GCF_000696425.1 Galeopterus variegatus | reverse complement strand
ATGCTGAGCTGGGTGACTAGCTGCTCCATAAGGCTGCCATGAACCTAAAACAGAATAAAGCAAACACGAATGCCCACAAACAACAATAAAACCCTGGCTCTCCTCCACAACCCTCATCACCATTTGGCTTGTGGGCCAGAGGAACTCTGGGGTCCCAAGGTGGAAGCCCTGCCCCACAGCCCCACCCTCTGGATGGGCAGGCACCTGTGCCTAATTGGGAAGGCTGGCTCATCAACTCAGGCTGCCAGGTGTGGGCCATAGGCTCCACCCGAGCCCACAAGCTGCACGCAGAGGTCCCATGCCCCAAACAGGGAGTGGCTTCCTAACCAGAGGAGGAAGCCCTGGGAGCAAACCAGCTCCTCCCGCTGTGTTAGGACAGGGCAGGGCTGACCCCAGGTCCAACTGTGAAGTCAGTAGGTTTGGCTTTTGGACTTCTCTACCCTCTCGTTTCTGGGCTTCTCTCTTCATCCCACCACACCCATTTGTGCATCCCGCTTCCCTCCACCATGTCAAGATTTGTTCAGTGGGAAAGAGCCATTTACAATTTGGGTTGAATACTATCTCCAATTGAAATAAAAGCCCTCATCTGCTCTTGAGAACGTATTCCCAGCACCAGAGTTTTGGAGGTGAAGGTCATCTCCACGGTGATCCTCCTCTCCTCCAAGGGCTGTGCTAAGCACTCAAAGACCACTTTGCTCTGGAGTGCTGTTTTTAAGTTCCAAACAATCCGTTTGTGAAAGAACACCTATTCATTTTGGAAGAGGGTAACAGGAGCGATAAAATGACACTGCAAGTGAATTTGTACTGAACTCCTAGAATTCTTAGGGGAGCCAACGTTCAGTACTGTCTGGTGCCAAGCTTTGCACTTCCACTGGCATCTCACTGTCCTCATTTCACATGAAGGAATGAGTTCAGAAATTTCGATTTGCCCACGTTCCTCCAGCTAGTCAATACTGGATAAGGCCTTAGAAATCACCCGGTCCAATGTCCTCATTGTGGAAATGAGCAGACACATGCTAGGTAGAAAATGTCAAATGACTTCCCCTAGCTCACCGATCCTTTGCCTGACAACTCAGGAAATCCAGCCAGACAACCACCGCTGTATCAGGTGCCAGGTTTTTGCTGCAGCAACTTCTCCCTTCCTCTAAATGACTTTGATCTTTTTACTGATAATATCGAGTACAGTTACTTAATGAAAACCATTTAGAAATTCATAATAGGCAGGGTATACTCAAATGTGGACTTCTTCCATTACAGTACATATCCTCCTAAAACCTGCGTAAATATTAACAAAACTGTCAATGAAATGAGTATCCTATACGTACTATAGCTGTCTCAATGCAATGTTGTAACTTGAAGTATGCTTGCGTAAAACATTCAACAGTTTTCAAGTCTAACAAAAAATCCTTTAGCCCTTCTCATTCATTTTATATGGAATGCCACACTTCATAGTAAGGAAGCAAATGAGAATAATAACTAATACTTGTTTTGTATTAATATTTATTGTGCTAAATAACAGACCTGCATTACATCTCATTTAATCCTAACTGCAATATAATAGATACCACTACTGTCCAATAGACAAAACTCCTGCCACATTATCCTCATAAGCGAGACATTTTAAAATACAATTATGACAGTCCAGATGTGCCCCAAGAAACCACAGGTTAAACATGGGGCAAAGACTTCCTAGAGCATCAATATTACTTGATGTTAATTTAAAACATCAAAAAAATTTTAACAGGAATATACGATGAAATGGAATAAAAAAATTCACAGGGATTTTTCAAGCTAAAATAGATTTGAAAGAAATGTCATGCCTGGAGGTAGAGTAGATGGCAGCTCGGGGCCATGTTCTTTTATCCCAATGAGTGCCTGTGGCAGAAAAGTTTGAGGATCAAACTAACAAGCTAACAAAACACCGTTGGTAAAAGAAACAGCTATTCTATGTCCCTTTTAAAAAATTTATTCTTAGGAAGCCCCATTTCCCTCATATGCTGTATATGTTGTCTGCACTTAAGCTGATGGAATGGCAATTTTATCTTTTTGTTGTTTCTGTTCTTCAGGAATAATTAATATTCTTGAATATGAAATTTTGAAGAATACTTAAAGAAAATTGGCTTAGATTTGAGGAAAAGCTTGACTGTTCCTTCCTTTGTAGATACTAGATATGTACATATCCACATAGAGACTTTAAAATTTTCTACCCCACAATAAAGTAAAAATAGGTGAAATTAATGTTAATATATTTGTTTGACCCAATATATGCAAAATATCATTTTAACATGTACACTCAACACTTAAAAACGATTGCTACTTTACATTCTTTTTTTCACACTGTCTCCCAAATCCAGTGTGCATTTTGCACTAGCCACTCTACAAGTTTTTGGTATTCACACGTGGCTAGTGCCACCGTATTGAACAGTGCAGCTCCACGACTATCGGAGCCTTCATCAGTTCAACATCTTCATTTTGTTGATGGAGAACTGAGGCTCAGAAAGAAGTGTCTCAGCAAGGTAGCAGCATGTCAGATTTCCAGTCTAAGGCCCTTTAGAAGTCTATTTGTTGCTGTTATTCTTTTATTAAAGCATGTGTATTATTCCAAAGTAAAAGAACTCCTGATTAGATGAGGTGCAAGTTCTGGAAAATGTTATTGAGGAGTTAGTTCCTCAGGTGTTCTTTAATGAGAATTCATCTAAAAATCAACCAGCAATCAAGTGTCCACCATCATCAGGATCACTTAATTTAATCCTCCCTTCATGGGAATGTAGAGATGAACTTGACTGCTCCTGTGCATCTCATTCAGTCCACAATTCCGGCTCTCAGCAGCCTACTGGCCATGCATGTTGCTCCCAGTACATGTTATTCAGCAGAACTCATGAGCATAACTCAAGAGCATACCTCCCTCTAGAGGAGCAAAAATTATTGCACAGACAATGAACGGAATTCCTATTGCAAAATTAAGACAGCACACAGTGAGAGAGAAGTTGCCTTTTGAAATTATGATTCATGTAAAAAGCAAACCTGACTTGTGTGATAACTTGCTCTTTAAACCCATTTATTTTTAATAAACAAACACTTTTAAGACGTAATTTCAACTGGGTCCCTTGGTGTTTGTGGGTTTTATCCAGAATCATTAATCACTTTTCAAAATACTTTTAAAAGTAAAATTTTAAAGAAACTTTATGGCCATCTAGTCCAATTCCCAGATAAAGAATTTTCCCCAAAAGGAAAGTGGCTTACCCAGTCTCACAACAAATTACCACCAACAGGCAAGAGAGGGATCCTGGGCTAAAGTCAGCCAGAGCCTTGACAATGTTTATATGCTGAGGCAACAGGAGACAATCTCCCAACATTATTGTCAATATTGGTATAATTTAAGCAAAAACTAGGGTGGGCAAGACTAATACCTATTAACAAGCACACCAACCTCCTGGGGCCTGGTGCTGATTTATGTCCTGTTGAAGGAAAGGATCATGATGGTGCTTCAGGGTGGGAATTTGTCAGCTTCCCAAGTAAGCAGAGGTCTTGTTTAAACTCGGGACCTGCTCTTACAATCAATATATCTTTAAAAATTTCAGTCTTAAACATTTGGGAAGAGGTGGTAAAATGTGCAAACATAAGCCCTGGTCTCAAAAAGCCTCCTGTTTTTTCATATATTATGGTGATTTGGGATTAATTCCTTAGTCCACTTTTCTGGCCGAGCCCTTTGGATAGTATTCAAATGGTGTCACATGGTCAAGATCAAAATAACAATATTACTCTCTTATCTAGTTTAAAATGCATCAGTTCCATTGGCCAGGGTACTGTCCACGCCAAGGGTCTGATGACAAAATAGGTTCTGCTGTAGGATGTGACACTGCAGCCTACAGCCTGACTCACGCCACTCATCTAGAAATGTGCGTCACTGGCCGGTCACACAGGGGCAGGACTAGAGGGCGCAAGTCAATCCACATCAGCTCCTAGTTTCCATTTTTATGAGCATGAGGGATGTGTCCAATTGATGTAATAGTCTCATCTTTGTTTAGGAAACACAACATATTATTCATTTAAATATTTATTGAATATATTCTATGTCTCAGGCACCATTCTAGGTGCTGGGATACGAAACGGAACAAAGACAAAAATCCCTGCCCTTATGCAGCTTACATTCTCATCAGAGCATGTAAGTTATTTCATTTGTTGGAATAGTTAAAGAAAAATAATGTAGAGTAAGGTAACAAGGTATGTGGGGCCTTAGGGAAAGGAGCAGACCGCAATTTCACATAGAATGGTTTAGGAGAGGTCTCATGGAGGTGACATTTATATTTTAAAAGAAGGATGAGATTTAGCCAAACTAAAAATTCTACCTGCTTTTGTTCAATATACAAATTATCTAACTGCATCCACTGGTAGAATCTGAATGTGAGAAACAAAATGGCATTTCAAGTGACATCAAACTAGGCCAGAACCCAGGAGGCATTACAGTTCTGCCTAGACCTAACTTTTCAGCCCACACCGTTAAACCTTAATGCCTTGCAAAAAAAGTTACTTAAAAATAGTAAATAAAGTAACAAGTATACAGACACTTGTATAATATAGTACTACTATGTGACAAGCCCTGTTTTAAGCAGTATATGTTAACTCATTAAGAACGTTTTCTTAAAGAAATTTTTACACACATAAACAGTGAGAATAGTAGAATGAATCCTCACCTGCCCATTACCCAGCTTCAGCAATTACGAATGTTCTGCTAATCTTGTTTCATCTACCACCACTTTTCTTTAGGGATGGGGATGGAGTATTGAATGAATCCTCACCTGCCCATTACCCAGCTTCAGCAATTACCAATGTTCTGCTAATCTTGTTTCATCTACCACCACTTTTCTTTAGGGATGGGGATGGAGTAT
>NW_007728127.1:87098-88619 GCF_000696425.1 Galeopterus variegatus | reverse complement strand
GATCTAAATGGAGGCCACAGCATTAGGATATATCTGTCTCAGACCCCTTGTGCTTTTTATAATAGATCCCCCTCCCTTTAATCCCTTCTCTGTAGACTTCCCTTATTCCAGATTTGGTTGACTGTATCCTCCTCGTATCATTTATCGTGTTCCTGTGTTCTGTATTTCCTGGAAACTGCTGGTTATATCTCAAAGCTGCACAGATTCAGCTTCAACATTTTGGGGGGCAGGTGAGATACTTCATGAGTGGTTCTGTGTACTTCCTTTTTTGTCAAAGAGGGAACAAAACAAGAGGCTGCCTGTTCCACTTTTAATGACTGGGCAGTGGGTTCAGGTATTATCAGCCCAGTCCATCCATTGCAAAGTTCCCCATCAGCTCTGCGAGGGAGGTAGTAATGTTATCTCCATGGCAGTTACAGCACACAACGGCGTCAGGATCTGAGAAACGGATGCATCCAACCCCAAAACAGGGCCTGAACCTAACATCGAATAAGAAATAGATCTCTCTTCTTTTCTAATTTGAAACACTCCCATGGTGCCCTTTGGAACTTACGGTAAGACACCAGCAAAAAACCTTTTATCCTCGACTTCTCTAAGGGTTCCCTTTTCCTTACTCCACCTAAACTCTGGCTCTCCTTGGGGGACGCTGCTTCCCTCGCAGCCCTGTGTCCTCAGAGGCCACTCACTTCCCCTCCAACTCACAGGCACAGGTGCCACCCCTCCCCCAGCCCACTTCCTCTTAATCCCCGAAGCGCTTAAGTGTGTCTCTCACTGACTCTCAAGGCATGCCTGTCAAAACCCAGAGGAGCCTTCCACAACCCCAGCCTCAGTTCCTTGCCCTTCGGGCCTTCAACGCTTTTATCTGCTACCTACGGCAGCCACTTGCATGCATGGCTGTACTCTAGACACTTCCAGCAAGAGCAACCCCTACTGCAACTTTAACACCTGTAAGACCCGTGCACCAAGCACAAATCCCACATGCCAGAGTGAGTGGCTCGCTTCACAAAGACCACAAGACCAGAGACACTGCAATCAACAAGAGGGATTTAATTTTTAATTTTCCTGCTAGCTGGGGTCGCCTTGTGTTTCAGACCAAAGCGGCCCCGAATTTACAATACAAGCAGCTTTTATACAGTTTTTTTTTTTAACAGATCTTGTGATAGGATCAGTTGTTGGTTATCTGTGGTGCCTTTAGATTTACAGGTGGGCTTTAGCTGGCTGGCACCCCATAGCGCATTTCTCAATCGTTTATCTTCCCCGGGGCCTGGCTAGGTGGCCTTTAGATAAGGAACCAGGCATTTCCTGGAACCGGTGGGGGCTATTAAATTTAAGTGTGCTCGGGCCTGACCTTTGTTATGGCCCCTTAGAAGCTGCTTTGCTTAAGCATTTGTTACAAGACTGCGTACATTAAGGTTATATTTTTCTACAATTCTACTACAATTTTCTATGCCCCCCCCCACATTACAATTTGTGCAGGCTACAGACAATAGTGCAGGTTAAAGTTACATTTTTTTATAACAA
>NW_007728127.1:76412-86547 GCF_000696425.1 Galeopterus variegatus | reverse complement strand
GGTCACAAAAAATCTTCATGGAAAACTATGCTTGAGGAGGAGAATTTGCTCATGCTGCTGATCCTGGTCATCCTCCATCACCAAAAAGTAAACCTCAGAAATCAAAGTAAAGCTCTGAATGTTCAGGAACTTTATTTACTATGTGTATAGACAACTGAAAACCAGAAAACTTGTCAAGCTTTTGAAGGTGAAAAGGAATTTTTTCCAGATATCATTCAGGGCCTGACATTTGAGATATCCTTCAATTTAATTATTAACAGCATCATGAAAAACCTTTTTTTCATCTCTTCATTTTCTGAGCCAAAAGGTTAATGAAATCACAGTCACAGAACAAGATAGGCCCACAGGCAGGAAACAAGTGTTTAGCACAGAATTAGCAGAATAATCATGTCAAAACAGAGATCTCAAACAACTCTCAGTACCAAACAATAAAGTTTTTTTAACACCTTGAGTCCATCTTCATCAAGTTGTAGATAAAGCTGAAGAAAACTTGAGGTCAGCCAAGAGCCATGGGTCCACACCCTACAGACCTAGGCAAGCAGCTGCCACAGTTCCCACCTCTTCCCTCAAAGGGTGGAGCTTGTGGGCTGAGGTAAGTTCTGTCCCTGCACTGCTTTACCAAAGGGACAATGAGAATGACAACAGCTTAGGAAAGAACTGTGATTTGGTGCTTTGAAGAAATTATCCAGAGTTTTTTTTAAACTTCTCAATATACATTGTAGTTAATTTTCATGGCCATTTACCCATTCTTCTTTCCCCCCTGCCCCCCAGTACATCACATCTGTTCTCTTGTCTTAACAAGTTCAAGGAATTGTTGTGATTATTGTGTCTTCTCCCCCCACCCTTTGTTTGTGTACGTATTTATTTATTTATTTTTAGCTCCCACAAGTAAGTGAGCACATGTGGTATTTCTCCTTCTGTGCCTGACCTGTTTCACTTAATATAATTTTCTCTAAATCTATCCATGTTGTTGCAAATGGTAGTATTTCATTCTTTTTTATATCGGAGTAGAATTCCATTGTGTAGATATACCACAGTTTCCTTATCCACTCAACTGATGATGGACATTTGAGCTGGTTCCAACTCTTGGCTATTGTAAATAGTGCTGCAATAAACACTGGAGTACAGGTATCCCTTCAACATGATGATTTCCAACTTGATGATTTCTCTGGATATATTCCCACCAGTGGAATAGCTGGATCATATCGTAGATCTATCTGTAATTGCTTGAGGAGCCTCCATACCGTTTTCCATAAAGGCTGCACCATTTTGCAGACCCAACAACAGTGTATGAGAGTTCCTTTTTCTCCGCAACCTCGTCAGCACTTATCAGTCTCAGTTTTTTGGATATTAGCCATCCTAACTGGAGATGGTATCTCAAAGTGGTTTTGATTTGCATTTCCTGAATGCTGAGTAATGTTGAGCATTTTTTCACATGTCTGTTGGCCATTCACATATTGTCCTTTGAGAAATGCCTATCCAGCTCCATTGCCCATTTTAAAATTGGGTTGTTGTTTTGCCCTAAAGTTGTTTGAGTTCCTTGTATATTCTGGATATTAATCCTTTGTCAAGATGTATATTTTGCAAATATTTTCTCCCACTCTGTTGGTTGTTTTTTCACTCTGTTGTTTCTTTTGCTGTGCAGAAGCTTTGTAGTTTGATACAGTCCCGTTTGTTTATTTTTCCTTTGGTTGCTTGTGCTTTTGGGGTCATATTCATGAAGTCTGTACCCACTCCTACTTCCTGGAGTGTTTCCCCTACGTTTTCTTTAAGGAGTTTTATTGTTTCCGGATGTATACTTAATTCTTTAATCCATTTTGAGTTGACTTTGGTATATGGTGAGAGGTACAGGTCTAGTTTCATTCTCCTACATACGAATATCCAGTTTTCCCACCATTTGCTGAAGAGGCAGTCTCTTCTCCAGTGTGTAGACTTGGTGCCTTTGTCAAAGATCAGATGGCTATAGGTGTATGGGTTGATTTCTGGGTTCTCTATTCTATACCATTGATCCGTGTGTCTGTTTTTATGCCAGTACCATGCTGTTTTGGTTATTATAGCTTTGTAGTATAGTTTAAAGTCAGGTAGTGTTATGCCTCCAGCTTTTTTTTTTTTTTTTTAAATCAGGATTGCTTTGACTGTTCATGGCCTTTTGTTATTCCATATAAATGTTGGATAGTTTTTTCCATTTCTCAGGAAAATGTCATTGGAATTTTGATGGGGATTGCATTGACTCTGTAGCTCACTTTGGGTAATATGGACATTTTCACAATGTTAATTCTTCTGATCCAAGAGCATGGGATATCCTTCCATCTTCTTGTGTCCTCTTTAATTTCTCTCAACAGTGGTTTGTAGTTCTTTGTAGATATTTTTCACATCCTTGGTTAACTTTATTCCTAAGTAGTTTTTTGGTGGCTATTGTAAATGGGCCAGCTTTTTTGATTTCTTTTTCTGCACTGCTGGAGTATAGACATGCTACTGATTTTGGTGTGTTGATTTTGTATCCTGCAACTTTGCTGAAATCATTTATCAACTCTAAGAGTTTTTTGGTAGAGGCTTTAGGCTGTTCAATATATAGGATCATATCATCTGCAAACAAAGACAGTTTGACTTCATCTTTTCCAATCTAGATGCCTTTTATTTCCTTCTCTCCTGATTGCTCTGGCTAGTACTTCGAATACTATGTTGAATAGGAGTGGTGAGAGTGGGCATCCTTGTTTAGCTCCTGTTCTTAAGGGAAAAGCTTTCAGCTTTTCCCCATTCAGGATGATATTGGCAGTGGGCTTATATATTGCTTTAAGTGTGTTGAGATACTTCCCATCTATACCCAACTTGTAGCGTCTTTATCATGAACGAATGTTGAATTTTGTCAAATGCTTTTTCAGCATCTACAGAGACAATCATATGGTTTTTGTCTTTGATTTTATGGATGTGGTGCATCACATTTATTGATTTGTTTATGTTGAACCAACCTTGAATCCCTGGGGTGAATCCCACTTGATCATAGTGTATAATTTTGTGTATGTGTTGCTGTATTCTGTTAGCTAGTATTTTATCGAGGATTTCTGCATCTATATTCATCAAGGATATTGGCCTGTAGGTTTTTTTTGTTTTATCTTTGTCTGGTTTTGGTATCAGGGTGATGTCTACCTCATAGAATGAGTTTGGGAGAATCGCCTCTGTTTCGAACTTTTCGAATAGTTTGTAGAGAATTGGTATCAATTCCTCTTTGAAGGTTTGGTAGAACTCTGCAGTGAACCTGTCCGGTCTTGGGCTTTTCTTTGTTGGGAGACTTCTGATAACAGCTTCAATCTCTTACTGTTATTGGTCTGTTCAGATTTTCTATGTCTGCTTGGCTCAGTTTTGGTAGTTTGTATGTGTCCAGAAATTTATCCATTTCTTCCAGATTTTCAAATTTGTTGGCACATAGTTGTTTATGGCAGTCTCTAATGATTCCTTGTATTTCTGAGCTATAAGTTGTAATAGCACCATTTTCACTTCTAATTTTTGTTATTTGGGTCTTCTGTCTTCTTGGTTAGTCTTGCTAAAGGTTTGTCAATTTTATTTATCTTTTCAAAAAGCCAGCTTTTTGTTTCATTGATCTTTTGGATCGTTATTTGGGTTTCTATTTCAGTTGGTTCTGCTCTGATCTTTATTTCTTTTTGTCTACTAACTTTGGGTTTGGATTGTTCTTGTTTTTCTAGATCTTTAAGGTGAAGTGTTACATTGTTTACCTGCCTTCTTTCCTTTCTTCTGAAGTAAGCATTTAATGAAAGACATTTCCCCCATAGTACTGCTTTTGCAGTATCCCACTGGTTTTGGTATGATGTGTCATTATTTTCAAGAAATTTTTTGATTTCCTGTTTAATTTCTTCTTGAACCCATATGTCATTAAGTAGATTGTTGTTTAATTTCCATGTGTTTGTATAGTTTCCACAGTTTCATTTGTTATTGATTTCTAATTTTAATCCATTGGGATCTGAAAAAAATACATGGAATAATTCCAATTTTTAAAAAATTTGTTGAGACTTGATTTGTGACCTAACATGTGGTCTATCCTGGAGAATGTTCCACGTGCTGATGCGAAGAATGAATATTCTGAGGTTGTTGAATGGAATGTTCTGTAGATGTCTGCCAAATCCAATTGGTCTAAAGTGTTGTTTAGATCTTGTTTCTCTATTGACTTTTTGCCTAGATGATCTGTCCAATGTTGAGAGTGGGGTGTTCAGGTCCCCTGCTATTATGGTATTAATGTCTATCTCGTTCTTTATATCTAACAGTGCTTGATTTCTAAATCTGGCTGCTCCAATGTTGGGTGCATATATATCTATGATTGTTATGTCTTCTTGATGGAGAGATCCTTTTATCATTATATAGTAGCCTTCTTAATCTCTTTTTATGGTTTTTGGTTTAAAGTCTATTTTATCTGATATAAGAATAGCTACTCCAGCTTGTTTTTCATTTCTATTTGCATGGTATATCTTTTTCCATCCTTTCACTCTTAGTCTATGTGTGTCTTTACAGGTGAGGTGAGTCTCTTGAAAGCAGCATATAGTTGGGTCCATCTTTTTAATCCAGTCAGTCAGTCTGTGTCTTTTGATTGAGGAATTTAATCCTTTTACATTTAGAGTTATTACTGAAAGGTGTGGATTTACTCCTAGCATTTTATTGATTTTTGTTTAGATGTATCTTTGTTCCTTTCTTTCTTTTCTTTTTCTTTTTCTTTTTTTTGTCTTTTTCCGTGTCCGGCAACGGATCGCAACCCTCAGTGTTGCCCCCGTACCGGACCAGGGACCGGCAACGGGATTGCAACCCTCGGTGTTGCTCCCGCGCCTCGCTCAGCCAGTGAGCGGGAACCGGTCTGTATGCGGGATCCGAACCCTCGGGCGGGAGCGCCGCCGCGCTTCCCAAGCGGCGCACTTATCCAGTGCGCCACCGGGCTGGCCCCATTTGTTCCTTTCTTTCTGATTTTGTTTGCCTTCTGTGTTTGTTGGTTTCTTGGGGTGGTAGATGAACTTTTTTTCCTCTTTATTGTTAGCATTTTTGTTTTACTGGTAGGTTTTGTTCTATCTTGAGTATTCATGGCACTGATGGTTGTTTTTCAGGTACCAAACCCTGTACTTCCTTGAGAATTTCTTGTAAGGCTGATTGTGTGGCGGTGAACTCCCTCAGTTTTTGTTTGTCTGAGAAATATCCTATTTGTCCTTCATTTTGGAAGGATAGCCTTGCTGGGTAAAGTATTTTTGGCAGGCAATTTCTGTCCTTTAGCATTTTGAATATATCATCCCATTCTTTTCTGGCTTTTAGGGTTTCTGACGAAAAATCTGATGTTAGTTTGATTGGGGCTGCCTTACAGGCCACTTGACGCTTCTCTCTTGCAGCTTTTAAGATTCTCTCTGTCTTTGAGTTTTGCCAGTTTGACTATAACATGTCTTGAAGAGCACCTTTTGGGGGCTGGCCCGGTGGCGCACTGGAGAGTGCGCCGCTTGGGAGCGCGGTGGCGCTCCTGGCGAGGGTTCGGATCCCACGTGGAGACCGGTTCCCGCTCACTGGCTGAGCGCGGTGCGGGCGCAACACCGAGGGTTGCGATCCCGTTGCCGGTCAGTAAAAAAGACAAAAAGGAAAAAAAAAAAAAAAGAGCACCTTTTTGGCTTGAATATGTTTGGGGATTTTGGGCCTCCTGAATCTGAAGATCTGTGACTTTCCTTATACCTAGGAAGTTTTCTGCTATTATTTCATTTAATATGTTTTCAATGCCATTTCCTTTTTCCTCCCCTTCTGGAATCTCTTTTTTGGGTCCACCTGTGTTAATTCAAACAGCCTGTCTTCAAGGTCAGAAATTCTAAAGCTTGTTCTAGCCTGCTGGTTAGACTTTCTGTTGTGTTTTTTATTTTGTTGGATGAATCCTTCAGCTCCATAAGCTCTACTACATTCTTTTTCAGGGCATTGATTTCTTTGTACATTTCTTCTTTCAGGTCCTGTATATTTTTTTCTCATTTCACTGTGTTGTCTGAGTTTTCTTGTATCTCATTTAGTTTCCTTAGAATTGTTGCTCAAAATTTCTTGTCAGTCATTTCAAGGACTTTCTGTTCTAAAGGACCTAGAGCTTAAGAGTTATTATTTTCCTTTGGTGGTGACATACTTTCTTGATTTTTCATATCTCTGGTGTCTTTCCTTTGGTGTTTAGTCTTTGTGGCAGGGGGTATCACGGTCCAATTGTTCCACCCTGATGTCTGGCCTGGATCCCAAAGGGACTGCCAATTCTGGGCAGTGGAAACTGGCCTAGGCCAGGGGTCCTGCAGTGCCTATTCCAGCATGGCTGGCTTGGGGCATTTTGGCCTGGTAGTTCTTGGGCCTCTCTGGTGCCAGGAACTGGCCTGGGCTGGGGATCCCACAGTATGCAGTGCCTGCCTGTTCTGGCACGGCTGACTCAGGGCATGTGGGCCCACTGGTTCTTGGGCCTCTCTGGGTGGTGGGGACTGGCCTAAGCTGGGGATCCCATAGAGCCTGCCTGTCCTGGCATGGCTGACTCAGGGCCTGTAGGCCCAGAGGCTCTTGGGAAATGCTGAGTGGCAGGGACTAGCCTGGGCTGGGGGTCCTGCGGCACCTACCTGTTCCAGCACAGCTGACTCAGGATATGTTGGCCTGATGGCTCTCAGGCCTCTCTGGGTGGTGGGGACTGGCTTGGGCTGGGTCCCATGGCATGCAGCACCTGCCTGTTCTGGCGTGGCTGACTAGGAGCATGTGGGCCCGGTAGCTCTCAGGCCTCTCTGGGAAGTGGGGGCTGGCCTGGGCTGGGGGTCCCACTGAGTCTGTCTGTTCCAGCATGTCTGACTTGGGGTATGTGGGCCCAGTGGCTCTTCAGCAATGCTGGGTGGCAGGGACTGGCCTAGGCTGGGGTCCTGCAGCACCTGCCTGTTCTGGCACAGCTAACTCAGGGCATGTGGGCCCGGCAGCTCTTGGGCTTCTCTCGGAGGCTTCTCTGGGAGGCTAGTGAGGACTAGCCTGGGATGGGGGTCCCACGGCTCCTGCCTGTTCCAGCATGGCTGACTTGGGATGTGTGGGCCCAGTGGCTCCTGTGCCTCTCTGGGCAGCTGGGTCTGGCCTGGGCTGGGGGTCCTGCGGCACATGGCTCCTGCCTGTTCCAGTGCAGATCTCAGTCCTCCTGTTGTTGCTTTTTAATAGTTGTAAATTGGTTGATTTACGGGAGAGAGTGACACTATGAACTGTCTATTCCACCACCTTGACCGGAAGCCCAGACTTCTGATAGTAAACTTTTAGAAACATCTGTATTATTTGGAGGGATAAGAAAATCAAAATATGATAGAAAATCAGATACATCTAAAGTTCACAAAATTATGTCTCAGATTTTGTGCTAAGAGACCCAAACCTCATCTTCCCAAATGGAAAGTAACTGTGAGACCAACAGTCCATTAGTACTGAAACCTGTTAAGCAATCAAAGTCCAGTAGTAACCAAAAGCAGCAAGTAGTCCTGTATGTAGTTTGCCTAATATTTGGCTCCTTCTTCCAATCCTTCTGATGAAAAGATAGAAACAAGGGAAATACAGTTCCAGACAAGTTTGGCAATATAACCAGTGGTTATTACGCAGCCACAGCCATTTGGCCCAGAATCCAAACAGGGAAACAGGCATATCAGCAAGAGAGGTATCAGAAAAATGACTCTCAGCTTAGAATCCAATCCCCGTGTAGTCCCAAATCTTGACACTTTATAAGCCACTTTCTCTCAGTAGCAATATAAGAGAATGCATTGACTCTCAAATCTGCTAACGCTACTTTTGGCCAAGTGGAATTGACTCTCAACTTAGAAATTGCATTAGATTCATCAATAGACACCTCTGAGGAGCTTGACCACCTGATGAGATCATACCTTGTCAGCATAAGACCAAAACAAATACAAGAATCGCAACATTTTGAAGATCCACTCCTCAAATATGAACAGGATTGCTAAGTCTGTTTTTGCTTTTTCTTTTGTTAACCGTAGACCATTTTAGAGGAACTACTTTTGTGTTCATTGGACGTATATTTCATACTTTGAACTTTTAAGTCAGGGAAGAAGGATATTATGAATATGATAAAATTTGACTTATAATTTTAAGAGTTCAACTGACTTCCCCCCAATAACCCACCATCAAACAAGCAGGTGCAGTTTAAAGTGGAAACTAAGGGTTTATTTATTTAAAAAATTGTTTCTGAATGGCTAAAATGGCCATTTCTAACATAAAGTATATGATAAAAAATAAAATTAAAAACAAACCACAATTTATTTCAATATTTGTGCTTTGTTGCAATATAAGCTTTTATTTTACCTCACCCTCCTACCCCCAAACCTGCTTCGCCCACATTCCTTCCCATTACAGTAAGTGGCAACTCCATTGGTCTTGGTTGTGTGTTAGGTCATAATCCCTGAAGTCACCCTTCACTGCTTCTCTCATACTTCTCATCTACCCCCTTAGCACATCCAATCACTTCTTTCCACATCTGCTGCTACTATCCTAGACCAAATCATCAGCAGCTCTCATTTGGGTTATTATAATAAACGTACCCACCCTTGTTTCCTGGTCAAATCTCCACAGAGGCCAGAGTGTTCCCTTTTAAAACAGAAGTCCAATCATATAATTCCTCTACTCAAAACTCTCCAACAGCCTTATACTATCTGACCTCATTGACAACTCTGTGGAAGACATCAGGACACTTCTGACTCTGCGCCTTTGTCCTTGCTGCTTGCTTTGCCTGCAGTGCTCTTCCCTCCTGACATGCACATGACTCGCCTTCTTCAAGTATTTGCTCAGATACTCCTCTCAGTGCAACCTTTCTAAGAACCCTGTTTTAAACTGAAAACCTCATCTCACCAGGCATTCTCTCTTCTCTGTATTGTTTCTCTCCATAGAATTTATCACCTGCTGATACAATGTTTTTTACTTATTTTGTTTAATGTCTTATCTTATTAAAACGTAAACTATCCAGGGCCAGCCCATGGCTCACTTGGGAGAGCGTGGTGCTGACAACACCAAGTCAAGGGTTAATATCCCCTTACCGGTCATCTTTTAAGAACAAACAAACAAACAAACAAAAAAATGTAAACTATCCAAAGGCAATAATTTTTGTCTGTTTTGTTTACTGCTGTATCCACAGCACTTAAATACTCAAATATTTGATGAATGAATGAACATGCCAAACAGGTGAATGTGAAATAGCTTATGAACTGAGGGGTCCTAGCTCAAAAAAGAACATTGAAGATGAAGTGTGTAAGTGCTTTACAAATGTTCAGTGATACACTTGAGAGCAGGGTTGCAGTGAATGGTTATATCAATAGCCAACCAAAATCTCTTGTAAGTGAAACTCCCTTTTATATAAACCATGGCCTTATCATTGAGTGATTTCAGATGGGTTTTTGCATGGACAAAAAAGCAAAAACAATTTTCCCAAGCTTGCCCACAGTGTCTTTACACTCACATAAAGGTTACGGATGTTCATTACATTTAAACATTTATGCTTCCAAGAAGATATTTGCAGGAGAAAAAATATAAAAATATTTGTACGAAGTTCTTCATTAAAACAGTAGCTTAAATAAATCCTCTGGCAACACCAGACAGAATCAGCGACTTGATCTAGATACTAGAGGTTAGAGCTTTTTACACAATTACATGAAAACACTTGAATCAGTCTTCATAGACAGTGCCACAGTAACAATTCAATTAAATCCAGAAGCCATCTTCCAGATGCAGCTTAGAGTTCAGGTAAAAAAGCAATTGATGGAAAATAACTGTACATAATATAGTACTCTTTCTATTTGCCTTTTTTCATCTTGGCTGTCTTTTCCTTTCTTTTTTTCACATGTTTAGGAATTTTGTTTTTTCTTTTCTCTCTCTGGGCTTCCTTGACCATCTTTTTTCTTTCCTGTAAAAAAACAAACAAAAAACTCCACAAATTTCATTCATTCACAGTATGCATATTATTATTATAACTAAATAAAAATTGTCTTTGAGCTTTCTTTTTTTTTTTTTTTTCCTTTTTGTCATTTTTCGTGACCGGCAACGGGATCGCAACCCTCAGCGTTGCTCCCGCACTCCGCTCAGCCAGTGAGCGGCCGGCCTGTATGTGGGATCCGAAACCTCG
>NW_007728127.1:74612-75788 GCF_000696425.1 Galeopterus variegatus | reverse complement strand
TTGCTCCCGCACTCCGCTCAGCCAGTGAGCGGCCGGCCTGTATGTGGGATCCGAAACCTCGGCGGGAGGGCCGCCGTGCTTCCCAAGCGGCGCACTGCAGCAGTGCACCACCGGGCCGGCCCGTCTTTGAGCTTTCTTAATAGAAATTTGAAGACAGCCAAACAGAAATATCCCTGAGGATGTTATTAAATGTTTGCAATTACTTTTCTTTATAAGTTCTATTTTCTAACATAAATAAAGTTTGGAAAGAGACAAGGTATTTGTTTCTAGCAGACATAGCAAGAAAACGTATTGGTAGTTGAGTTTGTCTCTCAGAAGTCTTAGGACCCAAATTTTATAAGGTTTAATGGATTAAACTAAGACAGAAGAATAATGGCTATACAATGGTCACACACCATTCAGTCAGCAGTGTCTCCTATGTCTTTGGCTAGGGATTAAAGAAACAGCAGTCTTTTAGATTCTAGAAACATTGGTCTGGGCTGTAAATCGTCGCTGAGAAGGCTCTTCAGTATTCTACCATGAGTCAACTCTAACATCATTTGTACTTCATGTGAATAATTTTTAATCAATGTACTGAATTTAGTGTGTCCTCTCTCTATGCAGTGCCTGAGCTCCTAACAGCAGCCTAATCTCTAAATAATGTTACCACCAAAAGCAAAACTCACACTTAGGTACTGAAAATATAATTAGAGGTACTTATCATTAATGTTTTTCAGCCATCATAATCTAGCTAGATCCTCGAGCAAAGAGAAATGAGAGCAGCTTTGCTACCACACTGAAGAAAAAGGAAATTTCAGTTCTTGGCTAACCTTTTTATCAATGTCAGGGTCAGCAGTGTGTTTCTTGGAGTGGGAATGGTCTCCGCGCTCTTCAGAGTCTGTGTCAGAGCACTCAGAGCTTCCAGCATCTTCAGAATCAGAACAAGTCTTTTCCTTAACTTGATTTTCTAGGAGTGCAGGGACCTTGAAATTATTACAGAACCGTGTTATTCTAAACCAATTAATTATCTATTGTTATTAAATGTGTTAATGCCAGAGTTCAGATTTCAGCTTTACAGATACACTTTGAAAAATAACATCCTGTATTGAAACATCAAAACATCAGAAGCAACATCAGGGAGGAACATTGGAGGCAGCCATTCCAGGAAGGCTCAAGAACATACCCAGGTGAAGGAAC
>NW_007728127.1:64727-74035 GCF_000696425.1 Galeopterus variegatus | reverse complement strand
GGGAGGAACATTGGAGGCAGCCATTCCAGGAAGGCTCAAGAACATACCCAGGTGAAGGAACCGGGGCTTTATTGGGTGACATGCAATCAACAACAGAACTGACCTGATTTTATTTCAGTAAATCAGGAGGACTGAGTTGGGATTTGGAAAGATGTGAAATATACACGGAGGTAAAAAATAAAGACTTATTTAGATAACTGCACAGCTGTTTTCCTATGAACTGCATTTCTAGCAGTAAACTTATCCAATCGAGAGGGAAGACAATATCAAATAAGAAAAATTTCCATTTTTTCCTGAAATTTAGCATGGTTTTTTAAAGCAGCTAGAAGCAGCTTTTAAGGGTGAGGTTTCCTTTTTATAAGAAAAAACACGTTTCAAAGGCAATTGTACAAAAAGACTTTCTAGCTAGTTGCAACAAAATCTTCAGGATCTGGAATTCAAAGCACTACTTCCCTAAAATACCTGTTATATATAATTCAGAAATGTAAAATGGAAGTCCCCTAAGTCAATCCTTCCCACAGAAAAGACAGTCAATTTTCAAAAAGCAAAGCGTGATCCTTCATTTAAGACTTTAATTAAAAAGATTAAAAAATAAGAACTGCCTTTATCATGGCCTAAGTTAGAATTACTTAATTCCTGCCCTTCTAAAATGTAAAATAAAACAAGGCTGTTTGAAGAGTTTTGAGAAAGAAAAAGAACACTATAGGAATCCAGCACAATAAGACTGCTGAAATCAGAGGATTGCCCTTCAACAGTTACATGCTGGTATAAGACCACATTCCACAGTATTTTCTTAAGCTGGTTGTAAAAACTATCTAGAAGCACGTGGCTATAACTTCACAAGTGAAGAATGGGATACAAAAAAGATAAATGCTTCACGTACAACAACGGAACAATGCAGAGACAGAATGAAAAATAAATAAATTTCCACATTTCAATATTATGGTTAGAAAGAACACAAATAGGGCATTTCTGAAAATGCCCACAGACTTTGAAAGTATTTATATTTAATAATAATATAAATATCATTAATTTAATTCTAATAATACTTTACATTAAGTTTTATATTCTTTAAAATAATTTTCATATAAACAAACAGTAAAATATGCTCTTCATACCTTCTGAACTCCTGACAAATCTTTCCTCAATCCTGTAACAGTTTGGTATAGAATCTTGTACCCAAAAGGAAAAAAACAAAAACAAAAACCAATAATCAACATAAAGCTAAACAGTGAAATACACACATTGCACTATTACGAATACTATGAGCCATAGCTTGACTTAATCTTTCTACAACATATACATAACATCAAAACATCACATTGTACCCCATAAATATGTACAATTATTATTTGTCAATTAAAAAAAAGTTTACACTTCAAAAAAAAAAAAAAAAAGAGAATACTGTGGGCCAAATACTATCTTCTGTTATTATAAAAAAGGTACCTAAAATTTATCTCATAGTTACACAGAAAGTTTATAGCATGGGTATTATTCTTGTCTACCAGGTGTATCAGACCCATAGGCCAAATCCAACCAGCTACCTGGTGGTTTTTACAAATGAAAATTTGCAATCAATTTGATAACAGCAAATGTTAACTTTGAACCCCAAATAAGTAAATTTTGCCCCTCAAATAATTTCATTCTTCTATCACTGGCAGACCTGTATTACAAAAAGGCATATTCAATTATTATTAAAGTGTTTTTAATTCATGAATAAAAATTTGGAAGAGGGCCGGCCCGGTGGCGCACTGGAGAGTGCGCCGCTTGGGAGTGCGGCGGCGCTCCCGCCGAGGGTTCGGATCCCATGTGGAGACCGGTTCCCGCTCACTGGCTGAGCGCGGTGCGGGCGCAACACCGAGGGTTGCGATCCCGTTGCCGGTCCCCGGTACGGGCGCGACACTGAGGGTTGCGATCCCGTTACCGGTCAGTAAAAAAGACAAAAAGGAAAAAAAAATAAAATTGGAAGAAAGTTTTTCTCTCTTATTACATAAGGAGCTACATATATACATATAGTCTCAATTTTGCTTCTAGACTTGCAAAGCCTGAAATATTTACTATTTGGCCCTTTAACAGAAAAAAATTTTTCTTGAAATATGTATGTTAATGAAATATATATGTTAATGGATCTAGTACAACCATTTATAGCCTAGACTTCTATACGAATCTTCCTTTTTCTGTCCTTATAGTCTACTGGACTCATTCAAATGTGTCACTCCCACTCATAAGCACCAATGAATTCCTTTTACATCCAATGTGCACAAGGGATATGTTCAGGCAAAGGGAACTAGCCATCTCACTAGCTCAGAAGCCAACATTTTTTAACTTAAAAAACCCAAGCAGGTTTAAGACAGTGCCCTTCTTCTGTAGACCTGCTTGCTAAATACAGACGAAGCTACTCACATTGTCTTGTTGGGCATTCATGGCCATGTCTTCTTCCTTCAGTTTCATGATTATGTCCATGTCCCTCTCATAATTTTTTACTTCTTTCAAGGTTCTAGGAATATATGCTTGCTTAAACACCTAACAGACAGGAAAAGCAAAACCGAAACTGTTATTTTTACACTTCTCACATTCACTCAGCATCCTCACCCCCACCAAGTCATAGAGGGATCTCTATTCACCGTCATCTCCTACACTGGTTGTCAGCCAAGTTCTCTGCACATGCTGGTGTTGCAGCTGCTATGTGGTGTGCCAAAAGTAATTTGTTACTAATGATAAAACACTACATTTTGCATATAATTTAAGGGAAAAAGAAAATTACAGCTGAATCAAGGTTATCCTTAGAATACTTTTCCTCCTCATTTGTGTTCCAGAAAGTTAGCAAGCGTTGTCTGGCTATGCCTTACAAGGAAACATGTTTTTACATGGGAACATCAGCTACCCAGCTGCTACCATGAAAAAAGGTCAAGAACTGCTGATGAACAGATGCATCTCGTATTCATCCATCATAAAAAAGCCCACCATGGCTCTGTCACAAAACACCCTGATTCCCTAAACTAATTTTATTTTTACCAAAGCATAAATATTTAAAATCTACAATATTTCTGGAATTAATGTTTAAGTCATTTTAAAATTCACATTTGCAAACTAAAAATAGGCTTTCATTCTTGACTCATATAACCCAACAGGCTCTAAAAATTTTCTCAGGCTGGCCAGTTAGCTCAGTTCTTTAGAGCACAGCCTTACAACACCAAGGTCAGGGGTTCAAATACCCGTACTGGCCAGCCATCAAAAAAAAATTTTTTTCCCCTCAATCTAGGACAATGGGCTAATAGGTTGCTGAATGGAACAATATAATGAAATGTAAATTATACCACTTGGCTCAGTTAAATTATGTGCCATATTACGTCTCAAGGAAATATTATCATTTTCTTAAAAACTGCTCATCTATTAAAATCAAGTTCATGCTTTAGCGATATAAAAATAAGACCCCAAAACACAAGTGTTTCCTAAGGCTGTGAAAAGATAATAAATCCTACCTCTTCATCCACATGATCTTGGCTAGACTTTTCTTTCTGTGTCCTTTGAGATGCTATTTCCATGGCCTTGGAAAGAAAACAAAAATTACTTTCCTTTACATTTAACCTATACAAGATAAATCCATTTCCAAATTTTACTATAAACTTGTTCTAATCTTTCTAGGTTATCACCTCTCCACGCTTCTGAAAGTACTTAGGGAGCTGTAAAGGTACAGGTTAGCTCTCCATCACTGACCTCACCAAAAAGGCTGCCAACAACCCAAAAGTAACAGAAAAAATCAAACTCTTCTGGCCTTCGGGATCCCTATCCCCCCTCTTGCACTAATTTTTAAATGATTCAAGTATTCACTAAAGGAAACTGAGACCCAAAGAATGAAAGAACCATTTCTTAATTCCTGAGCAGTCAGTGTCCACTAATCTTGAGTCTATGACTAATGCTGCTACAGTGTAAAACTCCAAAACTCTTTGAGCAGACAATGACTGAAACTGAGAAGCTGAGATTCTAAAGGGTTCTTTTGGCTTATAAAATGGTAAAACTAAGTATCTGTTCTCTACTTCAGTTAGAATATACATTAGAAATATTAGTGAGGGTAGAATTTTCTACCTTTAAGTTTAGACATTAAAACTAGTGCTAAAGGCTGGCCCAGTGGTGCGCTCGGTAGAGTGCAGCGCTTGGGAGCACGGTGGCGCTCCTGGCGAGGGTTCGGATCCCATATAGAGACCGGTCTGCTCACTGGTTGAGCGCTGTGCGGGCGCGACACCGAGGGTTGCGATTGTGCGGGTGCGACACCGAGGGTTGCGATCCTGTTGCTGGTCACGAAAAAAGACAAAAAGGAAAAAGAAAAAAAAAACAAAAAAAAAAACTGGTGCTATATTAAAGAGTTTAGGATTAAAATTATGTGATATTTATTTATTTCAATTAACATATGTGCCAGGTATTGATTACTACTGGCAATACACAAACAAAACTCCTATCTCTCAAGGGTTCATAGTCTAGAAGAGGGTGACAATTAAAAATAACTTAGGATAATAATAAGTGACACAGGGTGATTACTTCTACTATAGTTTTTGTGGTTATGGCACTGGCTGGTACAGGGATCAAACACCGGACCTTGGTGTTATTAGCACCACACTCTAACAACTGAGCTAGCCAGCCTCTATTACAGTTTTATAATATGAAAATATATCTATAAAAACAATGATTTCTTCCAAATTTTTCTTTGAGAAAGTTTTCTGAACTGAACTTTCAAGTTCATCAGGCAAAGCAAGATGAGCAAAGGCAGAAATGAGAAGGCATTCCCGAGAAGATTAAAAGGTAAGATGAAACTGAACACCCGTGTAGAAGCGTATGTGCCATGTGTTCAAAATTCTATGATTCAGAGGTGACAAAAAGTAAAAAATAAACTAGACTACATCAAAATGTAAGAACTTCTGTGCGTCTAGGGACACAATCAACAGCGTGTAAAGGAAACCCACATAAATTGGAGAAAATATTTGCAAATCATATATCTGATAAGGAGTTAATATCCAGAAAACAAAAAGAACTACAACTGAACAACAAAAAACCGATTTGATTAAAAAATGGGAAAAGGACCTGAATAGACATTTCTCCAAAGACATACAAATGGAAAATAAACACATGAAAAGATGCTCAACATTACTAACCACTAAGGAAATGCAAATCAAATCCAAAATAAGATACCACCTCACAACCATTAGGATGGCTACTATCAAAGGAACTGAGAAAATAATAAGTGCTGGTGAGGACGTGGACAAATTGGAGCCACTGTGCACTGTCTATGGCAATGTAGAATGGTGGTATGGTAAACAGTAGGATGGTTCCTTGAAATCTTAAAAATAGAATTCCGGGCCGGCCCAGTGGTGCACTCGGTAGAGTGCGGCGCTTGGGAGCGCAGTGGCGCTCCCGCCGAGGGTTTGGATCCCATATACAGACCGGTCCGCTCACTGGTTGAGCATGGTGCGGGCGCGACACTGAGGGTTGTGATCCCGTTGCCAGTCGTGGTATGGGCGCGACACTGAGGGTTGCGATCCCGTTACCGGTCACGAAAAAGGAAAAAAAAAAAAAATAGAATTCCCATATGATCCAGCAATTCTGCCTCTGGGTATATACCAAAAGAATTGAAAGCAAGGTCTTGAAGAGATATTTATACACCCATGTTCATAGCAGCATTATTGAAAATAGCCAAAGGGTGGAAGCAACCAAGTGTCTATTGACAGATGAATGTATAAACAAAATGTAGTATATATAAGTACATACAATAAAATACTATTCAGACTTAAAAAGGAAAGAAAACCTGTCATATACTACAACATGAATGAACCTTGAGGACATTATACTAAGTGAAATAAGCCAGTCACAAAAAGATAAACATTGTATAATTCCACTTACAAGAGGTACCTAGAATAGTCAAATTCATAAAGACAGGAAGTAGAATGGTGATTGCCAGGAGCTAGGGAGTTGATTTATGGGTACAGAGTTTCAGTTTGGGAAGAAGAAAAAGTTCTGGAGATTAATGGTGGTCATGGTTGTACAATAATGTGAAATGTGCTTAATGCCACTGAATTGTATACTTAAAAATGGCTAAAATAGTAAATTTTATGTTATGTGTATTTTACAACAATTAAAAAAAATTCTGTAATTCAGAAAGGACCCTGAGAAACAAGGGAAAAGAATTAATGACCAAAAAGCCAACAAGTTTTTTTTACTAAACATTCATGAATTTTGAGAGTCAACCTAATCTTGCCAGACGATTAAAGTCAAGAAACCTGGCTTTACCTACCACTGGCTATTTTTGATTCACCATCTGCAAAATCAGAAGGAAAAGTTCTCAGGAAGCTGTCAAAATGAATAAATTACACCATGCATCTGAGTCTTTCAGAAGTGTCACACAAATGCAAATTACTACTGCTATTTTCTATTTTTTCCCTTCCTGGCCCCATCTTACCTTTGAAAGATAAGCATCCACGTTCTCATGTGTAATGGATGGATCTGTGACAAACTCAAAGAGCTCCCGCACAGTCATGACAGCAACACTGTGCTTCAAAAAGAAATCTGTCACAAGCAAAAACATTAAGGACAGTTTTTAAGAGAGAAAAGGTTACTATTCCAACTACTTTACATATAAAAAAAAAATTTTAAACTACATACCATTTCCCAGCAAATGGTTTAAGTGTTACTGCACTGAACAATATAGTGACAAGATTTTATACCCACGTTAACTGAGTACAGAACCAACATACACAAACAACCTATTAGAAGATTCTAATTTCTACTCACCATTGACATTGGCACAATCTTTTCTCAAAAACTCCAAGGCATGTGGGTGGTCATGCTCCACAGACTGAGAAACATCGATGATGTATACATCCCCACCATGGTACCTTGTGGACCAGAGAAACAGAGGCTATGGGATACTAATACTTCACTATGTTTTTGTTTAAAAAAATTCTATTCTTAAGAGCAAAGGAGGTAATTCATAAAATGACTAAGGTAGATAAGAGGCCATCCTGACTAAAAAGAGATGAAAATTGAGAAAATTTCCAAAGTCCATTAACTGTTGATGAAAGTGGTCCATTCTGTTACTAATGTCACTGAAGACAGGGACCACATCTTACACTGTTACCATGTGGAAGACAACTTTAAGATTTTAAAATTAGTGCGACTTCATGAATAAAACACACTCACAGCATGTTAAATTCGCTGAGATCTGCATGGACAAGTCTGGCATCCTGATACATTCTTCTCATGTACTGAATGACCTGCAGGTACAGCTCCCGAGCCTTGGATTCTGATAACTGGATGTTTTTCAAGAGTGGTGCAGGCCTTAAATAAAAATAAAATGAACAACTAAGATAAACTGATCCAGAACAAGTTTTCTTGCTTTATACTACATTGTTACATGCACTTCTCTTCTACAACTCATCATGTGAGCTGCACGTGGGAAAACTGGTCTCACTACACATTTACCATTCCAAGAGTTGCCAATAAACAGGCGCTTTCCAGGACACCGAATAAAACATCCTTCAAAAGCAGGATTAGCTTCCTGTTATTCTGAAACATTTTGAGAGTTAAAAAGTAACAAAAAAATTGAAAAAATTGGTAACACTTACCACTAATACAGTGGTAAAGATTCATGAAAAGAAGTTATTCAAATGGGAAATACTCATGTACTGAATAATTCAAAGCACTTAAAAATATAGTTCTGAGCATGTAATCATTAGGCCTCCCATATACTTACATGTCATCTTTACCAATGAAACCCATGACAAGAACATGACTTCTCAGCATTATTGGTTCTGGACATGGTATCTCTGCTGTGTTTAGCCTGTGATATTATTACAGATAAAAGGACAACTGAAAAGTTGAAAAGGCATCTCAACAAATTATAATAGCTACAGTCTACAATACTGCTGTTAGGAAATAGCACCAGTGCCTCTCAATTGTATTTCTGTATTTCATAAACTCTAAGACACCAATGATTTTAAGTGGCACCATTACGTACCACCAAGAACAACAAAACACTTGCAATTAAACTATTACATCCTTGCAGCCTGTAACACCCACTCCAACTCTAGAGATGTTAAACTATGAAAAAAATGTGCATTTAGAATTGATGAAATATAGCAGATATGTCTGCAATTATCTTTTGAGTTAATCAACCTGGAAAATGCTTAATAAAAATAGCTGGACTAATAATCTAATAGCTAGTTCAGCACAAGAAGATTTCAGAAAAACTTTCAAAACAAGTAGTACTCACTTAATAATAATCTATCCAACAAACATATTACCCGTGTATAGCATATGAAAAGTTAAAAGACATTGGAAAGAGAGGGGAACCTCCAAAATTGTGAGAAAACTTGATCTCAACTAGGTAAGAGGCCTTTACCTGATAAAAAGGTGTCAGTGCAAACAAAGAGTAAGTAAATGTGTTCAAAAATGTACTGAAATAAGAAAAGGAAACTAAGATAAACAAAGAGTTTAGGACCTATGAAGATTTGTCTAAAACACCAATACCTATTAAAAAGTGACACATCATCACCACCACCTGATTGTGTCATTTTCCTGCTTAAAATCCTACAAAAATTCCTTATTATACTCAGTGCAAATTTTACATTTTTCATATGGCTTACAAGGCTCTTCAAAAGATCTATCTTTGCTGCACAAATATGAATCATGGCAGAGTATTTCTTTCATGGATTCTTAGAATACAGAATAGGTAGTTCCTATTTGTCCTATTTATTTCTTCTCTTCTGCTTACTTCAGCAGACCTAACAGAACTGAATGACCCTAACAAGTCCCTGCATTTCGGCAGGACCATGCTGGGAACTGCTGGTAGAAAGGCCTGGAGTTCATGTGCAGGACACAGCACAGACACAAACACATCCCACACAGTCACCTGATTAGGTTCCTCATTTCCTTTTCTGCCCAAGTTCTCACCATTTTTCTAGGGTTTCCTTTACAATAGCCACGACGAAATCTTCAACAAAGAAAATATTATTTCAATCATTCCATTATTCTGTCTTAATGTTTTAGGAAACAGAAATTAAATCAACTGGGGGAAAAAAAAAATCTGAGCTCACCTGAACTCCCCACTTACATACTTATCCCGATCTTTGAACACCAAAATAGATGTTTTGTAAATTTTGATTGCTCTGCTCTGTCCATTTGCTGTGCTAGCATGATATACATTAGCCTATTTTAAGTCAAAAACAAAGAAAATGAAGTTTGTGTCAAATAACTACAGTGTTTTACTTTTTCTATTTGATTCCAACCTCAAAACTCAGATGAACTGAAATAACATGCAT
>NW_007728127.1:63280-64303 GCF_000696425.1 Galeopterus variegatus | reverse complement strand
TGTTTTACTTTTTCTATTTGATTCCAACCTCAAAACTCAGATGAACTGAAATAACATGCATAAAGAATACCACTATCTTTTGAAGATGTGAATTAAAATATGAAACATCATATCAAAAGGTACAGTAAATATGTCTCCAATATACAAATATAGTAAGATCCAACTGAAATATACAGGAGAAGTGATTTTGAACTTTTTTATATCTGAAATATACGGAAAATATTTAAAGATATTCTTACATCTAGTGATTTGTAAATTGAATTTTACTGACAATTGCTTCCCACAGAATAAGCTGCTAATTAAAAAAACACCATGTCTGTCCTTCTGTGTATCTACATATAAAGAAAAAAATGACAAAGACTTGCTGACTCATAGAGATGAGACCATAAGCCCCCACCTACATTAGTACTTTTCTGATTAGGACACAGACCTGCAATAATCTGGCCATCTAAGCTTACTGCTGGGCACAACTAGTTAGACTCAATGATACTATGTAGTAATGGTAGTGAAAAGGCATGGTTATGTGCACAACTTCCTATCTAGCTACAAACGTTAATGAAGCCAGTTTCAGAAATATTGCATTAAACTGTGTCCTGCTCTGTGTATGGGTTCCTCTTTTTAAAGGCACAGTTTATTTACTAAGTGCCTTAGTTATATTTGGTATCTGAAATAAGAAAACTAACATGAAAACATTTAGTCATCCAAAGAAAAGCTCACTTCTTTTCCTGTGCTAATGCAGCCATTTATCTCTGATATAATTCCTCTAGTCAACATCTTGAATAAAATCATTCGAGTTCTGGGATCCAACACCTAAAAAGAAATGCAAAAAATAAAAAGTTCAGAAAGATGGTGCCAAATATTTCTCATTAAAACATGTGACAGTTAAACTGAAGAGCTTAACTGTACTATGCTCTCCTGGCTGACTAAACAAGAGTCACTATTATGGTGTTTTTATTCGCTCTGATTTTTAATAAACAAAATGTGAGGTGAAGGCTAAAGGTACCAGGGACAACAAACCAACAA
>NW_007728127.1:60472-62429 GCF_000696425.1 Galeopterus variegatus | reverse complement strand
TTTTCTAGTCACTACATTGAAAGAAGTAAAAAGAAACAGGTATTTTTATTTCAATATATTTTATTTAACCCAATACAACTAAAACTATCATTTCAACATGTAATCAATAGAAAAAGTCATTAGTGACAAATTTAACAGTTCTTACTTAACTGTTTTTTCCTAAATCTTCAAAATCCAGTGTGTGATTTATATTTAGAGCACATCTCAACTCAGACTAGCCACACTTCAAGTGCTCAGTGGTTACTGTATTGAACAGGCAGCTTTAAACCAGGGGTCAGCACCCTATGGCCCATGTACCAAATCCAGGCTGCAGCTTGGGTTTCTACAGCTTGCAAGCTAAGAATGGTTTTTACATTTTTTTTTTCCTTTTTGTCGTGTCCGGCAACGGATTGCAACTCTCAGTGTCGCGCCCGTACCGGACCGGGACCAGCAATGGGATCGCAACCCTCGGTGTTGCGCCCGCACCCTGCTCAGCCAGTGAGCGGGAACCGGTCTGTATGTGGGATCCGAACCCTCAGCGGGAGCGCCACCGCGCTCCCAAGCGGCGCGCTGTAGCAGTGCGCCACCAGGCTGGCCTACATTTTTAAAGGGTAGCTTAAAAATACAAAACATTCAATAGAAACTATATGTAATCCATAATACCTGAAGTATTTATTAGTAGGCTCTTTAAAGAAAGAGTCTGCAGACCCCTGCTATAATAGGTGAGTAAATCAGGGTAAGAGTCTCCTTCAGAGTCAGAGTAGTTGATCTTGAGTAAAAAGGATTTCAAAGTCCTCTTTAACAAACAGAAGACAATGAATTTAAAGTCTGTTCTTGTACACCTCTGAAACTGAAGCAGCCAAATATTTGCACATAATTTCAAGAGACACAGGTTATTGCTCCTTGTGGCTCGGGTGGCCCTTGCAGCTCCATGAAGTGAGAGTGTAAACTGGCAAAACAAACTTTAGGGTCTATCCTTCAATGATGTGGCTGAGGTCACCTAATGTAAACAAACTTGGAAGACTGTCGGACTAAAAGCCAAACTACAACTATTGCAAAGAATGAAAGAAAAGTGAGTGAATAGGTATTAATTTCCTTTTTTTCTCTACTGCACAGGTAAGTAAAGAGGGAAGCAAGCTGGGGGAGGAGAGGAATTTAGGTGGATACCTCCACTTCTGCAAAATTGGTAGTTAGACAAGTAAAGGGCATAGGAAGGAGCAACATACAAAACAACTTAAGAACAAAATAGAGAAAGAAAAGTGATAAACAAATAGACAATATATTTATAGATAAACGTATTTTGAAAAGACAGATATTAAGACTCAAGCTATATACTCTATCATTCAAAATTAATTTTGAAAGAGAAAAGGATTTCCTGCCTAAGTTATTTTAGGGTCTTTGAAAATTAAGCCTGCCTCATTTCTCACCTCTCTGAGGTGGACCATACTCTGTTTTCAATCACAGAAATAAATCGCACAAAATAAATTAGAGGACAATGAAGACACAGACCCGTCCCTGCTCCTGCCTAATGATGAAATTCTTCAATTGCACAAATGGCTCTGGATCTCATGTTAGGTGCTACTCCCCTAGGGATTGAGTGAATGACAGAAGGGGCACTTATGTCCAACAAGGATTTGTAGGTGAAAGAGACTATTATTCCAAAATGTGTGTTTGTGTATGTGTATGGGTGGGGGAGATGGATGGTAGGCAGTAATAGCAACAGTCACAAAAATCTATCATTTTCTTCATCAAAAATCTGGGCCAGGGGCTGGCCAGTTAGGTTAGCTCAGTTCGTTAGAGCACAGTCTAATAAAACCAAGGGCACAGGTTCAGATACCTGCACTGGCCAGCTGCCAAAAAAAAAAAAAAAATCAGAGCCAACACGAATATCCAATCACATCCTCCTAGGAAAATTAGGGGCCGATTTTCTCCCATTTTTTAATAGAAAGAATGAAACACGCATAATTTCTAAACAAAG
>NW_007728127.1:54370-59959 GCF_000696425.1 Galeopterus variegatus | reverse complement strand
GATCTGAAAATTGAAGCTATAAAAAGGAATAATTTTATAAAGGAGTAATTTTAGGTAACATTATCATTAAGCAAGAAGGATGAGAGCAAGCTATAATTCAAAGAGAAAAGAAATACAATTTAAAATAAGAGCTTGCAACATGTTTAAATTGTACCTGTTCTACAGTTGCTCTGTCTGCCTTATCTTTGATGCGATACCTAACCAAAAACAAAAAAGTAGAGTTGACATACTCAAAATTCAGTGAGAAAAGCCAAAATAAAAAGCTTCTAAAAGTAAATCATTTCATAAAAATTCCTAAGTATGTAGTTTCTTTAATAAATTTTATGATCTGATTGTAGATTCTTCACTCAGTGAAACTTCCTTCATTTCCCCTGAATGTGCAATTCAGTTCTCTAGGGTGAAAGTATATATGCACTAAAAAAGAAAGAAGTCTATCCATATGCTAGAAGCATTAAATAAAAGGGCAGCTGGAGTAAAGTGAACTATGCTGAAAAAAAGAAAACACTGAGTCTGCTTGTACTGTTCTTCAAATCCTTAATGATTCTATTTGTACAGAATTAGAATCACTTACAAGGCTTTCTCTTTATAGCCATTTTTCACAGTAACACAAGTTTTTTAACCATTTCAAGACAGTCTTCAAACACAGGCTCTGATTTGCTTCAGCTCACATACTAGGTGACTCAATCTAGCATCTTAACCTAAACTAATAAAGATTCCAACAGACACTCAGTGAAATAGCAAATGACTACACGGTGTTTCCCACAAAGTTGGTATCTCTTGGACACATCAATAAAACAGAAGATAGATGGTTTTTAAGTCCAGTTCTAACACTGTTAGTTGTATGATGTTAATGTCATTTTCTATAATATAGCAATAATACTTTACAGTTATTAGCATATAACAGAAGTTATGCCAGATCTTATACAATTGGCTTTGAGAACAGAAGTGTAAATGGAAACAGTTCTCAGTTATATCATCATTTAGTTTTTAGTCTTCCCTTTAATTTTTAAAAATAGTTCATGGAAGGGAACGATTCTTAATAAATTCTAAAAAGGGGGCTAGACAGTTAGCTTGGTTGGTTAGAGCTCAGCCTTATAACATTGAGGTCAAAGTTTGGTTCCCAGTACTGGCCAGCCACCCCCCAAAGTAAATAAACAAATAAATTCTAAAAAGGGAACATTTTTATACATTTTAGTTAAACTGAAATCTACAAACACTGTTACCCTCATGAGAACACATCTGTGAACTTCATAAGATTATAGTTTTACCATATATTTCTTAAGAAGACTCATTTAATATTTTCAATTTAGAAAGCACAGGTTACCTTCATTTAAGCTTAAAAAAAAAATTGTCTTAAGTATACAAGTGAACATCCCTTGTAAAAGAATTATAACCAAGATCCTATTTACTCTAGACTTAGTCTCTATCATTCCTGTTTTATCATTAAAATGTTACTTACATATCTGCTTCCTTTTGTCTAGACTTTTCGGTGACTTTATTTATGACAGAATCAGTAACATTTAGCTTATCTAAAAATATAAGAAACCCACAATGTAAACAAAATATAAGGCAAAAAGACATTAACAGTCTCAATGAATAGGACACTTCTCTCCCCTTCCTTCTCTTCTATATTTTCTGAATATTTTATTATAGATAGGATATATATTAGTAATGAACAAAATTTTTTAATGCTCTTAAAGGTGATCAGTAAGTTTTACTTCCTGCCTAACAAATGTTGTCACTTTCATCACTACAGCTGTAATTTTGGGGCCACAGAATTCTAGGTGCAGAAATCCCTCAAAAATACCATGTTTGCATAAGTTAAATTTCAGACACTTGTTAATAGTTTGTATGACTAATATAGATAATATAATTGCCTGAATTAAAAGTTTAATTCTAAAAACTTCAGTTTTATTTCAAGTTATAGGTCTATGAAGACCCTACAATACTTGTGCTAATTGAACGTGTACTGACAGCTTATACGGGAAACACGGTGCTAGGTTTATAACAATGAGTTAAGATCTGTAAGAATAGAAAGATGACCTTGCATTTTCTAAGAGGTGATTCAAATCAACATTCTGATTTCTTGCATTCAAAAGCTCACTAAGTGATGAACACCTACATAAAAAGTCTCTAGTAAAATAAAATGCAACTCTAGTATTTACAACATCCTACCACAAAATCTAATACAGAACAGACAATAACTTACATGGGTATCTATAACTTCATATTCCTACAACGGGTGAGAAAACAGAACTAAAAAAGCATAAGCTAAAGTCTTTCCTTGAAGCCACATTTTTAAATCACTAAAAGTTTTTATTTTCTCTAAATATTATTATTGAGTCAATAACACTTGAACATATTAATTTCTTGATCTAATAAAACTGTATAACACTTTGTGGTTTTTGAAGAATTTTCTCATAGCCCAGCGAGGTAATACATTTTATAAACTCACCTAGATTAATTTTATTCTCAAATTTCCGTAAGACCTTGTCTGCTGGTGTAGACATTTTGGCTGAACTGCAGTTGGAAGTCTGTCGATTTGCCTAAAAGAAATGAGTTCCAGAGTCTAAGGCACTAGTTTTAAATACAAACCTAAAGGTTCATCATCATAGTTAGTTCATAGTTAGCTGTTAAAGCATCAATACTTAGAGGTGTATACTAAGGAAAGGTAAGAATCAGTCAAATTACATTCACTTAAGAAATTCTTTAAAAAGGCATTTGAAATAGAAGAAGGTTAAAGCTACTGGCTAGAACAAAGAGTGCATAATCTGGATTCTATTTTTTTTTCCTTCTCTAATGATGTATTTCTAGTACTATAAATAACAAAATTAAATGCATTTTTCTAATTTGGCAGGCTTATATATTTAAAATTTGAGAGGTTTATAGATTTAAAATTTCATTTACCACCAAAGTGTATAATGATAAAGAGATAAGACCAACATTAAACTAATTCAGAACTTCATTTTGGGCCCAATATCTCAAGAAAGGAAAAGATTAATTATAAAGCTTAGCACTTAGACTGGTGCTATGTACTATCTTAAATAATGGCAAAAAGAGAAGAAAGAGGTCCAGGGTTTAATCCCTGTACCAGTCAGCTGCCAGCAAAAAAAAAAAAAAGGGAAGAAAATGGAGACAAATCCAAAACCTGTAAGTAAGAGAATATAGTAGGAATAACAAGGGGCAATAACAATCACTGATCCAATGTTGTTATCTCAGCATGGAACTTTTGATGGAAGAAAATGGAGACAAATCCAAAACCGGTAAGTAAGAGAATATAGTAGGAATAACAAGGGGCAATAACAATCACTGATCCAATGTTGTTATCTCAGCATGGAACTTTTGATGCTGTTTCTTGTTTGTATATAACTTAATTAAAAATTTTTTCTATTAAATTTAACTTTTAAAATAATTTTAAATTAAAATAACCTTATCATGTTCACAATAGAAAACACAGGTAAAACTTTAATCACCTATAATCCCAGCACCCAAAGATAAGTTACATTTAAGCACATACACAAGTACCTCTAGTCTTTTTTTCTAGTTTTCTTTAAAAGGATTACACTCTATGATGAAATTGCTCAAATCTCACCAATGAATCAATGGAGGAGTTACTATAAAAAGACCACAAATGTGAAATTTCTTGGATTATTTTAAAAATGCATGCATTCTGGTCCATGATATAGCTGTTTTAATATTCAAAGGAATATCATTGGTTTTTTCCCCCTCCATCTTTCTCTGTAACCTTCATACTCCAGGAAGACACACCATGTTAATCCTATGGTACTGCAAACTCCTGACACACTTAGTACTTCCAGTTTGACAAGTAGGCTCTACATGGTTTGGTTACTGTTTTTTACACATGGTAGATGATGGCAGACCAGAACATATTCCCACATCATTAATGCAGTCTTCCATTGCAACATATTTTATGGCTGCATAATGACCCATTGTGTGAATCAGTCCCCTAGTAAAATTAATCAAGGTCCAAAGTTGTTTCCAGTGTTCCTCAACCATAAACAATCCTGGAGGATTATTCTTGTAACTAAAGTTTTTATCACATACTAGTTTACCCTCCAAATAATTGGACCTATTTACTTGACCACAAATAACATACTTTGTGTCTTTGTCAGTTTCATAGGTGAAAAAATGGCATCTCTACATATTTAATTTGTATTTCTTTAATTACTAATGAGGATGAACTTTTCCACCAAGTTTCTTAACAATTTCTAGTAAACTGCCTATTCATGTCCTTTCCTGTGCAGATTTTTAAGCTCATAATCCTAAAACACCTTAAATAATTCTTTTTAAATTTACTGACTATGAAAAGAACTCAAACCCAGGAAATTACCATAAATATAGAAAGGAGGAAGAGTGGAAGTCAATAAAGGTGGGGGCTACAGGAAAATATAACCTTAAAAAAATCTCTGTTATTCAATTCCAGAACCACAAAACATCCCTTAAAAACAGAAGACATAAGCAGACTAAATAAACACACACAAAATCATTAATAAAATACCTGTGGGTTACTTCCTCCATTCCAGACAGAACCCTTGGTGAGTTTTCCAGCTCTATCATCCCAGTCCCAATCTTCATCATCACAGTCCTCCTCCTCATCTTCTACCTCACCTTCACCCTCCTCATTCACATTATCTTGAAGGCCTTCAAATACAATGTCATCCTCCTCTTTGATTGTCTTCAAGTCTATATTTTCACTAGAAATAACAATATTTTGGCATTTTACACATACTCTAAGTGGACTCACATATATGTTTACTTATAATAGATTATATATCAATAAATCTGAAAGGTTCCCTTACAATATATCTCTCAATAAGCTCAATCTTCTTAATCACATGTTATCCTGTTTTTCAGTTCTGTTACAGTTGTTTGCTTATTCTCCATGCCCAAGTCCTACTAGGGAAGTACACCACCTGTTAAATACACTTCTGCCTTAAGTTAAAATTTACATTGTTATCTTCTCTGCTGAATGAACTGACTCTGATCAGTACACCAAACCCAACTCTAGAAATTATTCTCAGAGCTGTTTTAAGAGAAAAAAAAAAGCTTTCTGACAAAATTTGGGAATAAGTCTAAGGCAGCTTTACGTTGAACCCAATACCACTTTGCAACAAAAGGAGCTGTAACAGGATTTGTGTTACACAGAGAACTACAAATCTCCCTTGTTCACCAACGGAAGGAATGGTGAATAAAGGGCCAGGCCAAGCACTACGAGACAAGTAGGCTGGGTATAAGACAATTGTCAAACTGACAGAAGAGGTCCAGGTTAAAAAGAGCACACTCATAAGGTGGTTCTTTTGTTTTGTTTGCCATGTGAGAATTTAGACCCAGTGTTGCCAGATCTTCTAAGTTTTTCAAGAGAAGCCAGAAATCTGAATTTTTGTGTAAAATCTTCCACTTAATTGGCATATTCAATTTTTACAAAGCACTGTACATACCAAACAAAACATGTCTGCAGGCCAAATTCAACAGAGGTGCTACCAGTTTCGACCTCTTATGTAGAGAATAAGATCAGAAATCATATAAAACAACTGATAATATGTATTACCAGCTTAAAAACAGACATGA
>NW_007728127.1:50987-53702 GCF_000696425.1 Galeopterus variegatus | reverse complement strand
AAGATCAGAAATCATATAAAACAACTGATAATATGTATTACCAGCTTAAAAACAGACATGAGTTTAACTAAATTCAGTTATCAATCCCAATGTAATATTAGCACATGCTCAGAAGGCTCCAAATCCCCATAGACATGGGTAGAAAGAGAACGAATACTCACAAAACACCTGCTATTTACTAGGTTTTTGTAAATACAACCCCCAAATTGATCCTTCAATTGCCAATAACCTAGAGTGACATGTTGACGTCATAACTTTGTTTGTATCAGGACTTCTCACCTCAGCAAGATAATTCTTCATTATGGGAGATTGTCTCGTGCATCATAGGATGTTTAGCAGCATCTCTGGCCTCCACCTACCAGTGTACTACCACCCCCAGTTGTGACAAACAAAAATGTCTCCAAAGATTGCCAAAAGTCCTCTTGGTGGAGGTAGGGATGGCAAAATCACCCTGGTGGAAAACCACTGGTTTACCCTCACAATATCCTATGATCGATGGTAAATTAGTACACTCTATCATCATTATTCACCAGCTTTGCTGGCTGTGTATTGTTTTCCCCCTTAACTTCCCCCATAAGGCCTTTTGTATGCTGCTCTATAACCATAAAACTGGAATACCTTTCCCGTTTCTCTNTCTAGCTCCCATCATCTTTGTACTGATTACTTTATTGCTTTTAAACTGGTCTCTGTTCCACACTTGCCCTCCATGACCCTCTCCTGCACAGTACCTGGTAAAATCCATCCTATGGCTTTTTGTAAGACCTAAAATAATATCTCAACTCCTTACCATCACTTGTATGGCTCTAAATGAGCTGGCCCCTTCTCACTTCTCTATCATCACCTACTAATCTCGGCTAGCTCCACTGTACTCTAAACACACCCGCCTCTTGGTCTTCCTTTCACAGCCAAGAGGGATCCCACCTTCAGGCCTTTGTGCTTGCTGTCCTTTCTGCCTGAAATGCTGTTCCCTCTGCTCTTCCCTAAGTTACCTTCTTCTTGTCATTCAAATCTGAACCTAACCCTTCCTTGACCATTCAGTTATTAATATTAACCTATTTTAATTATCTACACAGTACATATCATCTGTTTTTTTAAATGGTCTGCCTTCACTCCCACTAGAAGGCAAAGTTTCATGACAGCAGGGACTTGGCCTGTCTTGTGCATCAAATCTCTAGCGTCGAGGACGAACCTAGCGTATAGTAGGTGCTCAATAAATATTTGTTGAACTTAGTTAAAAGCGCAAAAACTTGTTGCCCAATCGCTGTCCCCAACTCTGCCTCTTAGCAACATCAATCTACCTGGGAACCACGGACTCCCCTGACAAGTGGCTTTCGTGAACTCTGCCACAGACTGCGACGAAAGACCCCGCTGGGATTGCAGGGCTATCAAGGGACTGAGTAATGAACTACCAGTCTCCCTCTAAACCACAAACAAGTGTGAACTACTCAAGGGGGCGGCGGCAGCGGATATCAGAATCGAAGAGATACGGTGTCCTCTGCGGTCACCCACCTGTCAGAGGAATCTGCGTCGTCAAACTGCCCGGGGACCACCCGGCTCATCAGCAGCCGCCGGTAGTCCATGACCGCAGCGCGCCGAGCCCTCACCGCCTGCTCTGCGCTGGGACGGGGAACGGCACACAGACGGTTTTACCCGGGGCCGATCCAACGGCCTCTCTGTGGATCGCCGCCTCGCAAACCGCTCAGAAGCCCACAGGCCCACAGCTGCCGCCACGTGCCGTAAAGTAGCTGGACCAACAGCTCCTGAACCGTTGGCCCCGAGCCGACCGGAAGCCCTGCCCCGCCGGAAGTCGACCCTGACCGGAAGTCCCACCCCTGTGCTGGGCTGCGCGTCCGGAGCTCGGCAGGACGGTGCGCGAGAGGGACAAACCGACGCGTCAGGGGCGGGTACAGAGTCGCCTAGTTAGGCTTGTGCTGGCATTTCGTTCTGGAGTGTTTCGTTTCTGCGCCCGGTTTGTGTTTCCCCTGCAGAAGGACACGCCTGTTCGGCCTGGGGGCTCACAGCCTCATAACTTCACTACTCTGGGAACAGAAACGCCGAAGTCACCGCGCCGCGCCCAGGGCGTTGGAACGGGCCCCGAGGGCGTCGCGGCCTTTCCCTGGCGAGATAGGCTGGTGCGGGCGGACGTCACACAGGGCCGTTCTAGTGCGCCGGAGCGTAGCCGCCAGGTTGTCAAAGCCCTCGGTGGACGAGGGTGAAGAGCGTCCTTCTCCCTCGCACGAAGGCCGGTGCGGAGGGAGGAAGCGCGAAAACCTCGTGCGGGTCCAGGAAACTGTGGCTCCTGGAAGTGAGCACACTTTTGCGTCTTAAAAAGTTTGGTGCGCTGTTTTGAGACAAAAATGAGGAAAAAAGTTAAAGTTTGTCATACGACTGGTAAAAATTTTTTAGAACAGAATTTTGCCAGTAATTCCCATGATGCCCCTGTTAAAGCCTATCTTAAAACAGCTTTAGGATGTTTCTGGAATATCCAAATATTTACATCAATTTTTAAAAAAATCGAACATGAATCTGGTTAAGGATAGAAATAAAAGAAAAAATAAGCCTAACTTAAAGATAAAAAATCCGCAGTGCCTTATAACGTATGAAAAATGTTGTTAACGTGTAATTGGAAGTTTTGGGTTCACAAACAAAAAAGTAAGAAATAAGGCCCTTGTGGGTTTTTTTTTTTTTTTTTTTTTTTGCATTTGGAAAAAAAAG
>NW_007728127.1:47029-50113 GCF_000696425.1 Galeopterus variegatus | reverse complement strand
TTTTTTTTTTTTTTTTTTTTTTTTTTTTTGCATTTGGAAAACAAAGCAAGGGTTTTTCAGATCCCCTTCGTCATAACCGAGGCAGCATTTATGTGTTGGGAAGACAGGGGAATGCTGAGCATAAAGTTGGGCCTTTTGCCAGTCCTGACTAGCCTGCTTGGCTTGCTGACCTTTTTGTACTTTAGTGAGTGATGACATAGGTTTAAAAACAACTAATCCTCTATGAAGTAATTACTTTTTAATTGAATAATTCAACAAAGTAGTTAATCCAGGCAAATGGGTAGTGACTGTAGATTGAAAGGGTTTAACAGAAATCATTAGGATGTAGGATTTATTCAGTTTATATTTACTGTGTAGACAACACTGGCCCTTTTACAGTATGGGATTGAACACCCCTAAGTTGACTCCTCTCAAGACAGTTATAATCTGTAAGTACAAACACTAATAACCTTGAACCAACGGTGAAGACTCTAAAACAGTAAACAAATAGGTGCTGAATTGTAAGGTATAGATTTAGAGATTAAGAACATTGTAGGGATTAAAAAAATAGATGAGTGGGTAGATGCGAAGGTTTTAGGAGAGAAGCACATGCCAGGGCAGATTATTGAAGTGGTATGGAGCATTGTCTATTTGCAGGGAAATGAACCTGATCTTGTTATAGGCATTGGGAGAAATCACCTTTGGAGACTGATATGGAAAAAAAATAAAATTTTATTGCCTGCAGCTGGGACCGCACTAGCCAATTCAGAGTGCGGCCCTGAGCCATTTTTACTTTCGGTTTTTAAAACTGCGCAAGTGCTGGGAGTTATTAGCCAATGCAAGCAAGCCAACAATACATAAGCTAATTTTGTGGTTAGCATGGCTCCTCCCAGCCCCTCCCACATTTTCCCGCCCGGATTTTTCCCACCTGAGTTTTTCCCACCTGAGCTTTTAAAAAATGGAGGGGTTTTCTTAAAATGGCACCAGTCCTGTCAACAGCAGAAAAATCATTTCAATCTGACTAGAGCAGGAGAGTACAGGTGAGGTAATTGTGGATGTAGGCTAAGGAAGGCCTAGAAGATCAAGCTGAAGAATTTGGACCCAGTGTGATTGGATATCTTTTCCACTCCCATCCCTGACAGACTCAAGGAGGTCCCAAGATTATGGACCAGTGTGATGACATAGAGGACAGAAAGCAAGCACGAGTTATGGAAAGACAGTTTTAAAGGAAAAATGGACAAAACCTGGTAACTGAGTAGCCGTGCATGACAAAGTAGAGGGATGCTAAGACATCTTCAAATTTTCACACCCGGGTGCCTGAGAGACTACATAGGTGTGGCCGAGGAAAGTGAGGACAGAAACTGATTTACATTTGGATTTGACTTGATGATGAGATGTTCCAACAGAAGGTATCAAGTAAACAGAAATAGTGTTTTGTGGAACTTAATAGGTCTTTGATAATATTTTGTAAATATCCTTTGATCAAGTAACAGAGATCTTTTCACCTTCTATGTCCCAAGCCTTTTAGGGAATTATTAGGTAGTAGGCACACATATTGACTTATTTTTGTTCAATTCAGTAGTTATTACCATGCCAAGTTATCATGATATACTCAGACTAAAATTTTTAATTTTTCTAATAACTTTGATAAATGTCATTTAAAATTTTAAGGCAGTGAACTTTGCTACCTTCTTAATGAAAGGTGGGATGGGGGAAACCCTTTTTATTTGCACATATTAATAGACATTAAAATTTCTTTTTTCAAAATTGAGGCTTTCCATCATTCAACAGTTAGGAACAAGGACTATCAAAACTTTTGGTCACCACCTTCAGATCCTGAACATTTTGAAATGGATACTTCTCATGAAAAATTAGAAAGCATGCCAGAATTGGATGCCTTGAATGTTTGCGGTCTTTCTCAAGACTTAACTCAGTCAGATTCTCCTTTCTGTATGGAAACCAGCAGTACAACTTCAGACTTGCCTCAGGTGGGCATTGATTCTGCGTTCTGGGAGGTTAAGATGTATGGAGTATTCACATTATCTTCCACATGAAAATTTAAATCTCAGTGGACACATAAAGGAGGGTAACATAAGGTCTGGTTTTCCCAGTTCCACTAGTATGCAAAGAAAGGTAGAATTTTACAGATAAGAGTGTTAAGACTGATGATTTCTAGCCTCCTCATGATGTCCTAAGATGCTACCAGGGGACGTGGCCACAACAACTCAATCACAGAGGCAGCATGAGAGCCCAAGCAGCCTGACTTCTGGTCTAGTGCTTTTTCCACTATGTCAGTATGCAAACATGATTCATTCGTTATTCATAATGATATTGACAGCACCCTGAATATAAATTAATCCCTTCCTGTTTTCATGAAAATTTCTAGTGCCCTTTCTTACAAAATAAAAGAGATTGTAATATCCTAAGATTTTCATGAATGTTCTAAATGTTCGATAGTTACTAGCAATAGCATAGGGAAATAATAGGAATGTATTAAGTTGTGTCATATGAAAATGCCTTTTTGTAGTTAAAAATGGACAAATATTGACAATTTCATGTGGTACAGCCTATAAATTGGCAAAGCCTTTTAAAAGGGCTGTTAAATGATAGGAAATTAAGAGTTAAACTGCATTTTTTCAACTTCTAGGAAGTATTCAAATAAGATATTTTATAATTGTTTATAATAACTAAACATTGAAAACAACCTAAATTTTCATCTCTAGAGAGCTAATTAAATTAATGTGCAGATGTACAGTGAACATGCAATCTTAAATAAGATAATACAAATATACACATATGATTTGTTGACATGGAAAAATGGTCACACTGGTTGTCACCAGATAGTGGGATTTTGAGAGTTTTTTATTTTCTCTTCTTAAACAATGTTCAAGGTTCTTTTTGAATTATAAAAATCTTTTTATTTATTTATTTATTTATTTATTTTTTGTCTTTTGTCTTTTTCCGTGTCCGGCAACGGATCGCAACCCTCAGTGTTGCCCCCGTACCGGACCGGGGACCGGCAACGGGATCGCAACCCTCGGTGTTGCTCCCGCGCCTCGCTCAGCCAGTGAGCGGGAACCGGTCTGTATGTGGGATCCGAACCCT
>NW_007728127.1:18961-46060 GCF_000696425.1 Galeopterus variegatus | reverse complement strand
GGTTTGTTGGGGGGACCCGAGCCCCGGGGCGGGAGTGCCGCCGCACTTCCCAAGCGGCGCACTATCCAGTGCGCCACCGGGCCGGCCCCAAAAAATCTTTTTATTTTGAACAAAAAGTTGGGAGTGTTAATCAGGGTCCAAGATACCATGTACTAAATTTGAAAAAATGGATGTCTTCAATTATGTAAGGAGGTGCTCCCTCTCAGATTTTACCGAGCATTTTATTCTTTGTAACAAATTTATAGACCAAAGGAACAAAAGGCCATATTTTAGATAAAAACAGCAATATCAGCAAAGATGAGAGGTAGAAGTTATCTCTGAAATTCTGAAATTCTATGAGTAGTAGAGACCCAAGAAAATCATGTAAAATGTATCATCTATGCACGTGAATACTGCTATTTTATTCTTTCAAGTACATTATTCTTGATACTTTAAAAATTTAATTAGGAGGAATGGTCTGAATTAGCAACAAGACTAAAAAATAGGTTGTTATAAGATATAGTTAAAAAAAGAAAAAAAGATGTAATTCAGTTTTTATTGTACTTCAAGCACATTCAATATGTGGAGCAATTACTGAAAAAACTATTGAATAGAAGAAGTTTGTAGCCAGCTGTTATAAGAGATAAGAATTTTTTAGAGCATCATTTAGGTCCACAAACATGTTATACTGTTAAGATTAAACCAATGTTTTTCTCAAATATTTTAAATGTTTTCCTCACTCTCTTATTTATACTGTTAACATAATAAACCCTTTCATCATAGATAACAATAAGGTAACTTTGAGAATAAGCCCTACCTGAATTTTTATAAATTACTGTTTAGTGGAATCAGATGTCACCTTATTACTGGAACCTGTTTTACATATCTTCAATGTTCAAAAGACTAGACTAACAACTACCCTAATGCTGTTTAGACCAGATTAATAAACATCAAAGAATTACCAGTAAGAGAGATATATGTATATACTATTATATATCCTTGTGTTTATAGTCACTTGATTTGACTTATCAAAAAACCAAAATATTGAAATAGCAAGTTTTTGTTTAACTTTCATTTAATATTGTTACTCCGTTAGTATGGTTTTATAAAAGAGAGCTAAATGTGTAGTAGGGAGAGATAACTAGAACGCACATTATATCTGTGCTACAAAATATTCTAACAGAAAAATTACTTAGCAGTGTACACACACCTTTAGAAGAAGCTTGTAATGTTTGCTTGAAGTATTAATATTAATGTCTTTTATTATTAATACAGAATGAAATGAATGTAAAAAGGGAAAGTGAGTATAAATCCACACTTTCTGAAGATATTTATAATACACTAGACAATTTGTTAGGAGGTAAGTATCTCTTTGTTGACCATAGGCAAAACAGAGAAACAGATTTTTTTTGTGTTCTGTGTTAATAACAATAATAATAGCCAGGTACCATGCTAATCTCTATAGACATTATCACATTTAATATGTAAACACTCTTACGAAATAAAGTTTTTAAAATTGAATTAAGGGCTGTTTTTATCTCCATTTTACAGATGAGAAGAGTAAAATGTTTATGATCAATGTTGTGAAGATGTCAGCTTTCCTCAGATTGGCATATTAATGCAATTTAATTTATCCTAAGTTGAACCTAACATGTAGAAGTGAAAAAAATTTTTAAAAATACCCAGTACGGTTTTGAAAAAGAAGATGTGGAGACTTGTCCTGCCAGATGACAAGATTTATTATAGAGTTATAGTAATTATAACAATGGTTTATAAGCAGAAGGGTTATAAATCAGTGGAATAAATAGAATACAGGGTCCAAAAATAGACCCATTAATATATGTGGACACTTGGTTTTTGGTAGAGGTGTCATCATAAATCCATGGGAGAAGAATGGATTATTCATTCAATTGTGCTGAAACAGTTGGCTCTATATGTAGGAAATGATTAGACTCTTACCTCCTGCTGACTAGAGAAGTAAGTCCACATGGGTAAAGGTCTACATGTGAACTGCAAAGCTCTAACTTGCAAAGAAAATTTAGAAAATGCCTTTATGAAAACAGGCAAGGGAAAGATTTCTTAAGACATGAGAAATACAAACCATAGTTGATACATTAAACTACATTAAAACAAGAAAACTTCTATATGACCAAAGTATAATCAAAGTAAAAAGAAACAAACCATAGAGAAGATACATGCAATGTATATAATTAAGGAATTGGTATCCAAAACAAACTCCAAATCAATAAGAAAAAGACATAACTCAATAGAAAAACAGGCAACCTATATGTATTAGTTTTCTAGGGCTGACACAACAAAACACCATAGATCGGGTGACTTAACTAACAGAAATAAAATTTCTCACAGTTCTAGAGTCTGGAAGACCAAGATTAAGGAGGTAGCAGGGATGCTTTCTCCTGAGGCCTCTCTTTGGCTTTCAGATGGTCACTTTCTTGCTTTGTCCCTACATGGCCTTTTCTCTTTGTACCTGCCTTTCTGGTGTCTCTTCCTCTTATAAGGACATCAGTTATACTGGATTTGGGCCTACCCTGGTGACCTCATTTAACCTCAATTACCTCATTGAAGGCCTGATCTCCAAATACAGTCACATTTCTAAGGTACTGGGGGTTAGGCTTTCAACGTCTGAATTTGGGAAGGACACATTCAACCCATAACAGTATATAACAGGCAGATCACAGAAAAGGAAACCTGCAAGACCATTAAATCCATGAAAAGATGTACACTAAAATGGCCACAGTAAAATACCATTTCAGCCTATCAGTTTGACATGTTTTGGAGGGGTTTAGAGCAGAGGAACTCTTATGCTACTTGTGGAAGTATAAATTGGTACAACCACTTTGGAGAGCAATTTTGCAATTCTAATAAAGTTATAGATAGGTATTTTCTATAATCCAGCAATTCTACTTGTAATTATATACCCAGATACTAGACAAAAATTCTTAGATTGGTGTACAAGAAGACATGTATAAGGCTGTTCACTGCAGTGCTGTTTTTAAAGGCACAATTAGAAGCAACTTAACTAGGCAACTAAAAGGAATAAAGTATAATCTGTCAGTAGAATGAACTAGATCTACATGTATTTACATGGCTAAGTCTCAAAAGCAAACTTTTGAGTGAAATAAAGACTTTCATATGGGTATATAGTGTGATGCTATTTATGTAAAAATTTTAAACACAATACTCTATTTTCATGGTTCTCCTGGAGTGCTGCAGGATATTTTGAAATTTGAGGGAAATGGTGATACTGGACATCTGTTAGACTACTAGCTCAAGGTAGTTCATTATTTCAATATAAGCCCATGCTACAGTCCTTTCTATGATGTCTTATTTGCAAAGCTAGGTTTTTGGAGGTTGTTATGATAAGAAAACAAGTCCTGTGTGAAATCAATGATGAGTAAGAAGCGACAGAGGATGTTACCTAATCTGATTCCTTGGTTTGAGACCCTGTGTGGTGCTTAACAGTACACATCCAAGTACAGAGTATGGTTGTCTCAGAATAAAATAATGTATTTTTCTTTTACTTTATGTGTATTTTCAAATAGCTAATAAGTTGTTAAGACGAAAGCTTAGTAACTTGTTTGAGCTTAACTACTTACAAAATGAAACTGTTAGGTGTTCTTTAATCCAGGGGTGTTGTGAAAAAATTATTGAGGTGTTAAGGGTGTCACAAGATGAGGAAGTCTGGGGACTTGAAATATATTATTTAGCTGCATAAAAGAGTGGTAAAAGTAGAAAAATATGATGGGAAGGATGAATATGTCCAGGCTTCAGTACGGTGGTTATCTCTGGGAAGGGGGTGGAGGAGAAAGTTCTAGATAGAAGGAAGGGATCACTAATTAATTTTGTACATTTTATATCTTGTAATTTTTGTCTTATTTACTTCTGATTTTTTAAAGACGTGTATTAAATCTGGATAATTTGTCATATTGAGAAATAGTATAGCAAACCATTTAGAAGTAGTATTCTAGAATGTCGGCTATACTGCTTAGCAGCTTTGTGACCATAGGCAGGTGACTTGTCTCTTATGTCTCAGTTTCCAATCTGTAAAATAGGGATAATATTTTACTGACTTCATGGGATTGTAGTGAGATTAAACAAGTTTATGTGTGTTTGCTATTTTACAATTCTCTTTGCTTTTGTATCTTTTTGAAACATTTTATAATTAAAACATTTAAAAATTACGGTATAATAAAAGAATTTTGAAGCTATCTTGGAATTTGTTCTAATGGTATTTGACCAGAATGATATATAGCAAACTTTTTTGTAGCAGTCGGTTGGGGATATCTTCCCCTTGTAAAAAGTTGTTTTGTTTGTCAACACCAAGCCGTGCTAAAATCCACACAACGCATAAGGTTGAAATAATATATGATTTTTAAAAGGCTTCAATGGTTTATTTCATAAATACGTATATAACTGTTACTATGTAAATTTATGGTGAACTCATTCTTATTTCCTTCTCTCTCTAATGAGATATCAACACTGGAAATTACTTACAGAATGTACTAATTCAGCCAATTGACACCAGCATTTCTTCCTTGAGACCATTTGAACCCATTTGCAAATTTCACTGGATAGAAGCATTTAATGATGAAATGACAACATTTCAAAATCTGACAGACGACTTAACTTACACAGAGAGGCCAGAATTGCAGAGCCATGTATACAGCAATGCAAAAGACACTGATATAAAACAAGATTCATTTAAAGAAAATCCAATGGAAACTAGCATTTCTGCAAATAAAGACCAACTTGCTAGTGAGTGTGTCAGACAACTGACTACAAGCCAACCATTCATCCATTGCAGTGGAGAGACACTGAAATTCACAGAAAGGTCACTGGCTGAAAGTACTGCCAAGGAATCTGCCCTCAACATTAAGCAACCTGAAAGCTTCTTGTATGAGGTAGGTCTACACAAAGGTGACAAACCATTGTATAAAGAAAATAGCTCTAACCTGTTTGATCTGATAATTATAAAACCAAGGAGGTAAGATTGTTGATGGTCATTAAAGCCTGTGGGGTATTAAAGGATATGTTGTTTTCCTTTTTTAAAAAAACCATTTATGTAATCTGAGACTATTCCAAGTAGTGCTAAATCATCTAATCAGCATGAGGGACTTTGCTTGTCTGGGGAAAATGCATTCTGAGATCTTAACCAATACAGAAACAAATTTTTCTAATAAAATAAAATAAAGTCTGTACTTGGAGATTCCCTTTACAAAATGGTAATTTCTATGAGGATCAGGACTCTGTGTTACTCATCCTTTTATGTGCCATAGCATCTACATCGAAGTTTTTATATTTGTCGAATCAAATTGGCTGAAACAAGTAGAATATAAGTGAAAGGTTAAGAAGAAGAGGAGTGCAAATGTATTAATTAAATTATTTGACAAGAAAAGCTTAAGATTTTTCTATCATGTAGGACTTTATTGACATGCAAAAGAAATTAGTTTTTCTACCAGAGTGAAAACATTAATTTGTCTTTTGGTTTATTGATTCTGGGCACACATATAGTATCCTAAGAGCACTGAAAATACTAATAGTATAAATTCTAAGTACTCTTTGGACAAAAAAAATAAAGATTCTAAGAACTGGTGTGGGTAAATAGATATAATCCAAGAATAGTATAATTAATACCTTTTCAATGTGAGTTTGATGAGAAAAGCTATGGTCATTATGTTTCATTTACAAGCATGAGCACGGTTTGTTTATTTATTTGGAAGTATATGGCAGCATTTAAAAGAGGACTTTATTTCCCCATGTTGATTTCTGGAAAACAGTATTTTAAAAATATGCTTGATTAGGGTTTCTCTAGATTGTTTCTTCCTCTTTCCATTACATTAGTCATTTTCTTCAGTTAGTCAATAGATCTTTCAGGCATCTATTATGTGCCAGGCCCTGTGCTATGGGTTGGTTATATAATGGTTACAAAACAAGTACAAAGATGTGCTTCTTATCCTCATGAGGAATACCATCCTAGTAGAGGAGATGGACATTAATCAGATAATCACACAAATAAATGTAAAATTGCAACTATGATAAGTTCTGTGAATAAAAGTTACATATACAGTGTATGTAGAGTGAATATGTTATATATATATTTTTAATGTTATATAAAGTTACATATAAACTTGCAACTATGATGAGTGCTGTAAGTGTAAGTAGGATGGGCATCTACAATAAGGATACTGCCCTGGTCAGGGAGTCTGGAGAAGGCTACCCTAGAGAAATGGTCATTGAGATGAGCTTTAAAGGATAAGTAGAAGTTAATTAGGCAACTGTGGGTGGGAGAGCTTTCCATGCAGGAAGAACAACATCTGCAAACCCTGTGGGTACAGGGAGCATGGTACCTGCTAGGACCTGAAGGAAGCCTGGGGTCTAGGAAGCCCTGGGCTGGAGGCAGCAGGAGGGGTGTAGTAGATGAGGATGGAGAGGTGGCATGGGTCAGATATTGTCTGAGTCCATTTTATGCTGCTATAACAGAATACATGGACTGGGGAATTTATAATGAACAGAAATTTATTTGGCTCACAATTTTGAAGACTGGGAAGTCCAAGAGCATGGTGCTGGCACCTGATGAGGGCATTCATGCTGCGTCATCCCATGGCAGAGCGCAGAAGGGCAAGAGAGGGTGAGTGCAACAGAGCAGGAGGGAGCTGAATTCACTTTTATAACAAATTCACTTTTGCAATAACTAACCCACTCCAGCCATAATGACATGAATCCATTTAAGAGGGTAGAGCCCTCATGACCTAATCAGCTCTTACCAGGCCCCACTTCCTAACACTGTTGTATTGGGGATTAAAGTTCCAACACATGAACTTTGGGGGACACATTCAAACCTTAGCAGACATCAAGAGCAGATATCAGGACCTTGCATGCCTCAATAAGAATAGTTGTCTTTATCCCAGAGCAATTAAAAAAACACCAAAATACATGGATCTGTTATCTTTAAATTCTAGAGAATTATATAGCCCAACCTTAATGGATATCTTTTGCTGGTTTCTCAATGTCATATTTATTTTAGCATTTCTTACCACAATTTACTGTTCTTTTTCAAAGCCCCCAAAACCTGTGTCATAGGCATAAAATTGGTTATGAGGCATCTCTTTCGGTATTCTAATATTCATAGCGTAATGAGGTAATGGACTGAATGAGGAATAAAAAAAAGTCTATTCAAAAAACACCTTCACAGTCTATAAGGCAATTGGTACATTTATTTGTTTTAATTCACTTGAAGTCAAAAAAAAGTGTCTTATATTGCACGTTTCTCTTGGTCCTGGGGGGTCTCAGGAGGCAGGACTACACATAGCCTCTGCCAGGAGTCCCCCAGGGAGCAGGGCTGCACGCAGCCCTGACAGGAGAGTGCAGCGAGGTGAGTTGCTGAGGGCATACCTTGAGCTAGGGGCTGCTGCCTAGGGAGGTGGGCAGCCAGAAACCAGACACAAAGTTCTGGGACTTAGTGCATGCACTAAGCAACTTTATTGGGTAAAAGCATGTCTTATATATGTTTTAGCCAGCTGTAAACCCCTCCCATACCTCGCCATCTCCTAGATAACTGAAGAGGAAGTCTGTGGTTTGTGGTTAAGCTTTGAGAATTTTTGCTGACCCAGTCTTTTTGCATTTCTGCTGACAGTCTAAATCCTGGAGTGCAAGAGTGCCTCCATCTTTAACAGGTGTTCTCCTTCATTTTCCTCCAGTCCACCCTTTTTTCTTTTAAAAGCAGGCTTGCCAATGTTGGCAAAGTCGAAATACATACAATAAAAAGCAATCTGATTGGGGCCGGCCCGGTGGCGCACTGCTACAGTGCGCCGCTTGGGAAGCTCCGCCAAGGGTTCGGATCCCACATGCAGACCGGCCGCTCACTGGGAGTTGCAAAACAAATGGCTGACTGTGAACAAGCACACGTACTGTTTGGTGTGCCACCTGCTCCCTCTGGTGCTGATAACATTGAACAACATGTCACACTGACTACTTTCTATGTCAGATTTTTTCCATTGTGTGCCTTCCTGACCTTTAACTCAGTGAGTCACAATGGATTCCTATAAATTGGAAACTACATGTTGTATATTTGTATTCCCTTGATGACTGTGTGTGCATTAATTTGTGAGTCGATAGTAAGATCCTAGTATCCCTGGATCTACATTCTAAACACTCTTGACAAAATTGAGTCTTATTTGTATTTTTAGTTTTATTTACAAAATTGCCCTATAATTGAAGTAATTGTTTGTCTTTCATCTCACATGGAAAGGAAAAATGTGGTGTTGATGGCTCATCATCCCCTTGCCTTTTTGTGTATTGCCAAGCCCATCTTTGGAAAGTGCTACCCAAGGATGTGGGATAGCTCAATCAAATTTCCCTTCCTTTGGCAAATTACTAGTGTTTGATAAACACTTTTTCATGACTAGCCCTGGCAAGGATAAATTGCAAAATGCTAAGCTATTAAAAGGCATATATCACTTCTTATTAGTATGACTATATAAATGCATAATAGTACAATTTACTTGTCCTGGATGAGTTTCATTAAATTTTATACTATGTAGCCAGGACTGCTCAGTTTTGATGCTTTGGTCATTTGTTTCACTTGTTGGAATTCTACATGTATTATTATTTGTCAGATTTACAAATTTGGCCTGCCAGACCTATCGAGGATATATCCAGTTTTTCCATCCTATTCCTATAAATGTACTATCAGTTGTAAGTTCACCTAACTTGGGTAAGCACTGACTTGAGCTTCTCCGTCACATTCCTATTTTACTAGCTATAAAGTTTCATTTTGTCTGTTGGTACTACTGCCCACAATTGTTTCATTCCCCCATTTAAATTCACCACTAACATTACTGTTTGTGTCATACTCTCTTTGAATTTTGTGTTTGTTACAACTCCAAAAATAATAAGGTCTATGGACACATAACTGTACTCCTTTGGTAAAAGAAGTGAGCAACCTAAGCATTTCAGGACATGCTTCTAAAATATCTTGAAATTGATTGCAATCTTTTCAATTACAACACCAAGTTTTATTGCTTTTCTTACATTGAGACCCTTGAGCAGTATGATTTGGTTTACAACTGATTTGATTTACAAGTCCTTGCTTTAATGCCCAAGTGGTATTAAAGATTATAGGCTTATGTCCTTGGAATATTCTGCTGATGGAATCTGAAATCCATTCAAGTCCACTACAATTTGGTCCCCAATAATACTCAGTTACATTTAAAGGCAAGGTGGCATTTGTACAATTAAATGGCTTACAATAAACTGTATTTTTTGGACATTGAGTATTTAAATATTTTTCAAATAACCATACCCATTGTTTTCCTATTTGAAGCCCCAAATTATTGTTTCCATATTCTGTACCATTTCTGTGTCCTCTAAGTCTCCACATATGGGTATTGTTTCCTGCCCAATGCAGCTGTGTTATGTAATGGTTTGGGGGAAGACATCCAAATTGAGTATTGGCTGCTGCACAAAACCAAGGGACTTTTTGAGGACTTACAAGTGTAGGTGCACTAGACCATTTTAACAACTCTAGCCTAAAACCTTGACATATGGGGACCCACAAAAGTGCTAAAATACAGATCCATATAATATTCTTACCTTTTCCTGCCGGCAACAAAGGGATACTCATGTCCTTTTCCTCTTCAGATGAGCTGGTGGTTTACAGTTCCTGTTGCCTCCATCTCTCTTTCTCCCGTTGAAGCTGAAGCATCCTTAATTCTTCTACTATTTTATTCTCCTCGGATGGTCCTGCCTTTTGGGATCTCATTTCTATTTGTTCAGTTTAACTACCCCTCCTTTCCAATAATCCTCTTCTGATAATATAATAGCTGCTTGAAGAACACATGGTGGGCATTTGTAAGGCCATCCACAAGTTCCTCTGGGGCTAGGATGAGTTTCTTCCACCATATGATTTATTAATTGTCCTAACTGCACTAAATAAGATCCATGAGGCTTTGGAGCACCATATGGTTCACTCCAATGGGGAACTTTAACACCAGGGCACCACATACATATGTTCCCAAACTTTGGCAACAACTGTATGTGTTTGACCCATTTTACCTTTTGTTCCCATCCTTTCACTGAGACATATCTTTTAGGTCCACAAAAGTATTGATCCAATATCTTTTTTGTATTTGGATTAATCTCTGTTCTGTACCTTTTCTATGTTTGTTCCACATTGAACGAGTAACCTGTGTTAACCGTCTAGGAATAGTTTGCTTATGCACTACCGTAAGTTCACTAGGGTGCAACTCTTGGCCATTAATGATGTAAGGAATAATCATGGCTTCTTCTTGTCCAAAGCAAAAAGCATCCATCCATTGAATAGTAACTTTGGGATTCATCTGAACTCTAGGCTTCATCTGAAAAAATTCTTTTTGTTAGATGGTTAGGAACTACTTTTACCTCTCTAGTTGTAAGTTCTAATACTCTGATGCCTGCTCTTTCCCACTGCAGAGTGCCTGGGCCTCTCCACCCTGTTCGAGGTGACTTGGGATCCTTATACAAAAATTTACAAGAATTAGTTAAAGTTTGCATATGCTTACATGTTTCTAACTGAGTTTTTAAGTTCTGTTGCTCCACCCATGCCTCTGCTCTTGTATACCCATCTCCACCCTTCTTTTCAAAATTGAGGCAAAATACTGTCCACAACAGAGCATTAATGGTGTCTTCAAATAACTCTTTTTACCTTTTTGAAGTGTTGTTTAATTAATTATGTGTACCCCCTACTTTTCCCCGACTCTGAGGATGGTATGGAATGCCATGATGCTATTTAATCCCTAATTGTTTACACATCACTTGTACTCTATCTGCTACAAAACCTGGTCCATTATCACTTCGGATTTCTTTTGGGAGCCCTGCCACATGAATGATCTGAAACAGAGCTGTCCGTATATGTTTTGCTGTTTCTCCCTTTTGTGGACTAACCCTTATCATTTTTGTTTGTATGTCAACTGCTACATACACATATTTATAAAGTCCTAACTCAGACATGTGTGTGACATCCATCTGCCAAACACCTTCTTGGTTTTTTAACTAACTATATCCCTCTCCTGTAGCAGTATCCTGCTGTTGGCAGTCTTTACATAACTGTGTAATATGCTTCGCTAATCCTAAAGGAAGATGAAACTTTCTTGCTAGTTGTCGGGGGTTTGCAGGTGTTACATCATGCCACTGTTCTGCTTCCTGAAAAGTTTCTGAGGTGAAACAGGCCATGTCATCTGGAGCTGACTTTTGTAACTTTGCTTCCCCCATCTCTTCAGCAGCTATAATATATAAAATAACAACTGGATTGCTCTTTTGAATATTTATTCCCTTTTTAGTAAAATTTACAACTTGTAATATTAATTCTGTTGAATAACTTTGTTTAACAGTTGACTGTAATAATAACAATCCTTTTATAGCTAATTCATAATTTAATTGCATCTGTGCTATTTGCATTTCATCCAATTGGAGGTATATTCCTGTAAATATTTGTCTTTTTTCCTGGGCTGCAACATAACAATCTCTGGCTGCTTTTATTTGCCACCCAGGGAAACAAAGTTCTGACTACTGTGGCAGTAAGTCCTTCTCTTCTGCAGTAAGACCTACATTTCCCTGGGCCAAATTGTCAGCCTCTTCATTCCCTGGCACCCCTTGATGTCCTGGCACCCACTGTAAATATATTTTCTTTGTTTGTAATAATTCCCAGATTTCTTGCCAAATGGGATTTTCCTCTTTCCACGCATAGTCAGACATTAACTGAATACATGTCCATAAATATTTACTGTCTGTAACTATGTTCATTTGATTATATTTTAATTGTAATGCTAATAAAAATGTCCTAACTTCTGCTTGCTGAGCTGTTCCCTCAAATTCTGTTACTTTATTATTATTTACATTCTCCCATATAGCACTACGAGCTGGCTGTCCCTTCTTTCTAGATCCATTTATATAAATTGTAGGGTCTGTGACTGGAACAGCACTTTTCCATATACAAGGATAACTTAAACATTCACTTTTATCAAAAATTTTGTTAGGTGCCATACCAAATTTGCAATTTAATAACCAAATTTCTGTTCCCTCTAATCCTTCTTGTAATAAATACTCAAAAGTAGCCTTTTCTCTGTGCAACCAAACTTCATCTGGAACTTTTCCCAATAGTATGATTATTTCTAAAACCATATGATTTGCTAAAGCCACACATTTCTGTGCTTCAGTTTTTATTTTTCTGTCTTTGCTAGTCCCGTATCCCCATCAGAGCACCTTATGCTTTTGATGAACAGCTCCTTGAGCTACTTGATTCCACACAATGCTAAGACTAACTAGTTCCTTTTCTTGATGATAAGGCATTCCTTCCTGCTGTGTTAACATTTGTTGTATTACATCTACCTCATATTGAGTTTTTTTATTCCATGATCTTTTACTTAATATGTTTTGATCTACTGTTAATAACTTCTGAATGTTTTCTGTTTGTATCTTAGGATGTATTTGTTTTAACCAATTAATTCTTCCTAATACTCGTTGAACATTATTTAATGTTTTTGGTTTACTATCCAATAGCTGATAGCTATGTGGTTTCCACGTTTGGGGTTCTAAAATATATCCTAAATATTTTACTGCTTTGTCCCCATCACTATTCTGTATTTTATCTTGAGGGGTTTCAAATCCCCACTTTTTAAATTCCTCTTGTAACTCTTCAACTACTTGTTTATGTTTGAGAGCTGTATAATTTGTTCCTATTAAAATATAATCCATATATACATAACATGTTATGCCAGGGTGTTTTGATTTCCGTGGTGTTATTATTTTTTCTAAAGTACATTGATACCCTTTTGGAGACCCTATCAACCCTTGTGGTAAAACTTTCTGTTTAAATCTTATACCTGGCCCTGCATTATTCTTTTGAGGTACTATAAATGCTGTTAACTCACTTATTTCTTCATCTAATGGGATGGCGAAATAACCATCTTTTATATCAATAACAGTAAATGCTTTACCTGTGAAAACCCTGCTGGATGAGGAAAATACCTGAGTTTCTGTTCCTACATCTATTCCTTTGTTTAATTTCCTAAAATCCATAAGCATCCTCCACTTACCAGATTTCTTTTTTATTAAAAATACAGGTGTATTATAAGGATTTTCTGGACCTACTCTTTGTGTCTTTTTTTCCTGTTCTAATTCAGCACAAATTTCTTGTAATGCTTTAATTTTTTCTTCAGATAATGGCCATTGCTTAACCTGTGGTCCTCTAAATCCTGGCAACAATTTAAATTTCACTGGTGTTAACTGTTGATTTAACATTGTACACACAAAGTGTACTCCAAATTTGCTTAACTTATCTCTCCCTAATAAATTTATAGGTGTGGGACACACTATTGCTTTACCTAAAATTGTGTTTTTATTCCATGTCATTTTAATTTGATCATATTTAATTCCCGTTTGACTTCCCCCTATTCCCATTACAAATTGCTGGCCAATGTTTCTTCCTATTGGGGGTGGCTTTGCCCAAATTGAAATATCTGCTCCTGTATCTAGTAAAACCTTAATCTCGGTCCCTGCACACTGTATCAGTGTTATTGGTCTTTGTTGCAAACTGGTAATTTTGGGGAAAGTGACTTGGTTTTCTCTTCTTCCACTGGTGCTGATGGCAGAACAGGCTATGATACCAATGCCTGGGCTCCCTGTCCTGAGCCCACTTTCCTGTTTTTTGTTCTGCATAACCTGGCAATGTGTCCCTTTTTTCCACATTTGAAACATGTAACATCTTTACTAGCTGTAGCCTTTCTTTGCTGCTTACAATCTTTTTTTCATATGGCCTAGTTTATTGCAATAAAAACATCTAGGCTCTTACTGGTTCCCTTTTCCTTTAAAGAGAGCTGCTGCAAAAGCCTCTGCCATCATGGTTTGTTAGTTGGTCACTGTACCCACGGATCTGCAGCAATGTATCCTTTCAGCAATTTCTGCATCCATAGGCAAGTGAGCCATGATCTTTTTACAATCTTCCTTTGCATTTTCAAAAGCCAATTTATCCTGTAAGTATCTACTAACTGCTAAAGGTAAAAAAACCTTTTCCAATGCTTCAAATAGCCTATACAAAAAAATCCTTATGTGACTCTCGAGGAATTTGCACAATTTTTGTTACTGCAAGTGGTTTCTGAACTAATTTGACTCCTTCCCTACCTGCATTGACAACCCACTCCTGGAAGGTTGATCTATTGGGGTCCTGCTTGTGCATCTGGTAAATTATTGCTTGGGGATTCTCCTACTATTTTGTCCCCTGTCAATTGACTTGGAAAAACATCTTGCTGTATGGGGTTTTGTTGATCCCATTCATCTTTGTGTTTTGCTAAGAATTCTTTTAGAATTGATTTTTGTTCAGCATTCCCAGGTGCTTGAGCAATTAAGCCTTTTACTTCTACCTGGCATAAATCCTGCATACATAAAACTTGCATTCAAGTGATAGTTTCTGAGCTCAGTAATCCACAATGACTAATGATGTCAAAGAAATCTGCCATAACTCAAGGGTGCAGAGGAGAACACATAGTTCCTCCTGGACCTTGGATTACTGGGTACACCTGCTTACCTTCTCCTTATATATTTCTTGAGCCTGAGATCTGGCCAGCATCTTGAAACTCAAAATATACCTTTTTTAGTTCCTCAGTGGTCCTTACTGCCACTCCCAACATTTCCCTGTACAGAAATACCTGCAGGGCTTGCACAGCTACAGACAACTCTGGGTGCTCTTTTTTTGCTTTCTGAAGGGCACTTATCCCTTCCCTAAGTTCCCTGACATCTAGTGTCCCAGTTTCAGGAAACGTTGGGCAATAAACATGTGCCTGCCGAAATGCCCTATAAGTATCCTCAGGTGCCCAGTGTGTTGTCTTCCCTGTTTCCTTCAGTTTCTCTACTGATTGGCAATGCTTAATGCCTTGTATGACCGAAGTAATAAGCCTTGCTGACGCAACAGTCCCCATCCTGCTATAGGCTACTGCTACCCGGACCTAGCCGCAGAGACTCACCTGTCTGCTGTCCTGCAGACTTCCGTCTGGTCCTTGGGTCAACCTTCAAGTCCCTGTTCGGGCACCAAGTCTGCACATTTCTCTTGGTCCTGGGGGTCTCAGGAGGCAAGACTACACATAGCCTCTGCCAGGAGTCCCCCAGGGAGCAGGGCCGCATGCAGCCCTGACAAGAGAGTGCAGAGAGGTGAGTTGCTCAGGTCATGCCTTGAGCCTAGGGGCTGCTGCTTGGGGAGGTAGGCAACCAGAAACCAGACACAAAGTTCTGGGACTTAGTGCATGCACTAAGCAACTTTATTGGGTAAAAGCATGTCTTATATATGTTTTAGCCAGGTGTAAACCCCTCCCATACCTCCCCATGTCCTAGGTAACTGAAGAGGAAGTCTGTGGTTTGTGGTTAAGCTTTGAGAATTTTTGCTGACCCAGTCAGTCTTTTTGCATTTCTGCTGACAGTCTAAATCCTGGAGTGCAAGAGTGCCTCCATCTTTAACAGGTGTTCTCCTTCATTTTCCTCCATTATATGTGTTCAGAAAAGTTTGCAACATAGAAAATGGTGAGAGAATTAATGCTTAATTTTTCTTTTGTCAAAGTAAATGTGATACATATCTCTGTTGTATACCTACTGCTTGTATTCTGTGCTGTTAGTTGCTCTACATACATTTAACAATTAATACTTAGATATTAATTTTTGTTAAGTAGGCATTATTATTGGAAGTAGATATTATTATTGATCCTTTATAGCTGAGAAAATCTAACTAGGGATCTAGAATTCAAGGCCAGCTCTGACTCCAAAGTGCATGATCTTTCTACTCTTTCACACTTATTTACTGTAATTTACAGACCGCAGTTTCTTCAAAAGAAGTACAGAACTCTGGGGAGATTCCAGAGATGCCAGTCAGTCACCAAAAGGAAATCACAGCGGATGACATGGAGAGTCCATGGATTGCCTCAACTTGGTCTCCTGCAGGCACCTTCTGGAGTAGTGGGACATCTCTGGAGAATTGCAGGGCACCTGAAATGGAGCAAAGTTTTGAAAGCTTACAACCTCTGGAAGAGGACATGTGTTTAAATGATGTCTTATGGAAATTAAAATGTACTAACAGAGAGCAGCAAACGCAGATCCAAGACCTCCAGTATAGTAACCTGCATTTAAAAAAGAAAGTTAAAGAACTTCAGATGAAGATTACCAAACAGCACGTGTTGGTTGACATCATAAATAAGCTAAAGGAGAATGCTGAAGAGTTAATTGAAGACAAATACAGAATAATCCTAGAGAAAAATCATGCTAATAAGACATTGCAGAATTTGCAAGAGATTTTAGCCAACACCGAAGAACATCTTCAGGAATCTGGAAAAGAGAAGGAAACCTTACAGCTTGAACTTAAAAAGATCAAGGCCAGTTATATTTGTTTACAGGAAAGGTACATGACTGAAATGCAACAAAAAAATAAATTCGTAAGTCAGTGCATAGAGATGGACAAAGTCTTAAGCAAGAAAGAAGATGAGGTTAAGAGACTGCAGCATCTCAAAGGAAAATTGGAAAAGGCCACCACTTCTGCTTTGGACTTGTTGAAAAGGAAAAAAGAGTCCCGAGAACAAGAGTTCTTGTCTTTGCAGGAGGAATTCTGGAAACGTGAAACAGAAAACCTGGAAGAAAGACAGAAATTGAAATCTAAACTTGATAAATTGGTTGTTCAAGTTAAGAATTTGCAGTTCACATGTGAAACTGAAGGAGCTAAGAATACAGAACTTCAGCAACAGATCAATACAGTAAAAAATGAAAATGCAGTACTTCAGCAGCAGATTGCAAAGAGTGAAGAGCAAAATTATGTCCCTAAATTTCAGATAGCTCAGTTACAGGAGCAATTAGAAGAAGTCATGGAGCCAGATGCTACTAAGGTATTGCTGCAGATTCTGAATCTCTAATACAGAATTTCAAGAGTTTCTAGTAGTCTGGCGATGCATATTTATTTATTTATTTTTTTCCTTTTTTTTGGTCTTTTTTCATGACTGGTAACAGGATCGCAACCCTTGGTTTCGCGTCTGCACCGCACTCAACCAGTGAGTGGACCGGTCTCTATACGGGATCTGAACACTCGGCGGGAACGCTGCCGCGCTCCCAAGTGCCACACTCTACCGAGTGCGCCACCGTATATGAAGACATTATTGCCTTTTTCATTCCAATTTTTTCACAAGTATATGATAGAGTTTTCCAGAAGCCATGTGACATTTGATATAATTGCTCTTATGGCTGATGAAATGTGTGAAGCGAATATGAGAATCCAGCTGTCTTTTATTAAGCCAGCATTAAAAATATTTGCAAAAAATGTGTAACAGTGCCACTCCTTTCGCTAAATTTTTTATTTTAGAAGATGTGGTAATTTTTCACTAAAAAATTGTTATGTTTATACATAATGGGCTTATTATTAGTGAAATGAATTAGTAAATAATTCTAAATTAAAAATTAAATTAAATTTCTAATACAATAAATATTGGTAGCTATAACTCACATAAACAAAAGATTTTTGGGGTCCTCAATAATTTTTAAGCATATAAAGGGGTCCCAAGGTAAAAAGTTTGAGAACTACTGCTCTGGGTTTTAAGGAGTGGTATTTTATTCAGCATTTTACTTAAAAAGTATTCCAGGTCCTATGTCTTTATTATGACGAGTCTGAATTGTGTGCATGTAGGGTACAAAGATGATACATTCTAACCTGTTCCTGAGTTGCTCACCTTGTGAGGAAGGGAGCCTGAATTCCTTAGATGTGACAAGAGCTTCCCAGCTGACCTCCAAAATTCACAGTCTTCTGGCTCTGATGGTAGGACTTCTCACATGCCAGGTAATACAAAAAGAATTCAGTTTTTAGTAGGGAGTGAAAAAATATTGGAGTTGGACTAAACCACGAAAGGCAATAAAAAGTGACAGAATTGTTACAGAAAAAAAAAATGGAAGGCAAAATACACACCCCCAAACCAACCAATCAGAACTTCCTTCCTCCTGCTGCTGCTTTTTGTTTATCTTTCTTCAACACTGAATTCCCACAAGTCTAAAATAAGATAAAATGTAACATACTCATATAAGATAAAAAAGACATCAAGTGAACGCCTTCATTTAGTACTTCTCCATTTCAGAGCAATAGTCTTGTACTCTGGGTCAGTATGCTCCTAGTAATTAGTGATTGTTCACATTCATGAGCTGTTTACCTAATCTAAAAAACAGGTTTTGGGTGCGGGGTGGCGGGGGAGCTGTGTGTATTAGTAGAAAGAAAAATGAAGGTAGTGTCGGAGGGTTCAAATACTGGCTTTGCCACTTCCTGGATATGTGACTTGGCCAAATAACCTTTCTCAGCCTTAGTTTCCTCATCCTAAATGAGGGAAATGATACTTGCTGCTGCTTGGGATACCACAAGCACTACACTTAATGAGAGAATATATTGAAGGGCATGTGCTTGATAGGTTCTCTAATTTATTTTCTCTTCCCTTCTATTGATATACATTTATTTTATCATAAGAGTATTCATCTGAGCTGAAATTTGGGGGCATAGGTTTGCCATGTTACTGATCCAAGACAAACCCTATTTCTGTTTTGTTTTAGCTGAAATTTATTGAACGTTAGCATTTATTTAATGCTAGAGACTGAGCTAAGCATTTTATGCACAGATCACAAAGTGGTGGCTCACAGACTATGTCCACCTAAAGTTTTATTTTTAAGGGTTTGAATTTGAATGTGGTACAGGTTCTTCTTTGTTGCAAACTTTTCACCTCACTTTGCCCCTTCGTACATTTGCTTTCTCACTGTATTTCTTTGGGTTTCTTCTGTCTCACTGGTGGCTGCTGTTCATACTATCTTATTTGCTGGCTGCTGCTTCTCTTCCAGACCTTTCAATGATAGAGTGTGTCATCAGCCCTCTTCTTAGTAGATCACATCCCATCCCAAACAAATATTATGTGCTTGCTTATTCTGTATTACCCACCCCTACTGGAAATAAGAGCCTTTAAGATCAGAGATTTGGCATGTTGTATGCCCAATGCCTAATACAGGGTTCAGCTCATTATAGGCAGTCAAAAAGTATTTGCTACCTGATGGCCTGTCCTTGCAGGCATTTAAGTTTGTTGTTCCTGGCTCTTACGAATTATTTCTTTCAATCCTTACCTCATTCTTTATATTATTAGGCTTTAAAAAAAAAAAAGTCCTTGCAGGCATTTAAGTTTGTTGTTCCTGGCTCTTACGAATTATTTCTTTCAATCCTTATCTCATTCTTTATATTATTAGGCTTTAAAAAAAAACACACACACACACAGAAAAAGAAACTAAGGCTTGCTTAGAATAGTTGAGTTTCTTGTCCAAAGTATCACATATGGTTAAGTGACAGATCTCAGATACAAACCCATGCACTTTTGAGTAGGAGGTTACATTGGTTCAAGTACCTTCATTCCAGGTATGCTTGAAATATTTAGAGTTTCAGAATTGTTGAGGATGTCTGATTGTTCTGGTGTCAGGTATAGCAATTTGTCTAAAATTTGGATTCGTAATCTGACTAGGCTAAGGTGGGTATGTATGCATGAATGTGTAAGTATGCATAGTTATAGATGAAGGTTAACTTCCCAGCAGTTATACTAATCTGTCCCAGTAACAACTTATGTACAAGTTTAAATCAATACGAAGCCTTTCGGTACTAACTCTTGTGAGGAGTAGTTGAAGAATGCAGTTCAATATGACTTTATCTCCCTTGGTTTACTCACTTATTTTGGAAGGGAGATTTGTTTCATTTACGTTTTTTGCTTCCTCCTTTTAGATCTACTGAAAGCTTTTAAATCTACTTTCTCAAATTGTCACCCTTAGGACATCACCATTCCCAATGCTGAACATTTCAGAGAGAGTGAAAAAGTTAGTGATATAATGCTGCAAAACTTGAAGAGTTTCTACCTTAAAAAGAAAAATCTAGATGAAGAGGTACTATATTCTTCATTCTAAAAATTGTATCATATTTAGTGAAAAAAAAAAGTTTAAAAAAGGGTAATAATATAGAAGTAACTCTTAAAAATGTGGATTATTTTAAGAAGTATTTTGGGGGGCCAGATAACTTTACTACACCTCTCGTTAAGGAAATATAATGTTCGACATTTGACTTGTTTTATAACTTAAGTCTGTACTGGAAAATCTCAGTCATCTACAAAAAATTTGGGATGATTATTTTTTTGCTTTTACATGGCACTACTGATTCCTGTGGAATAGTTTGTTTTGACATTCCTATAGTGATTCCAAACTTCATCACTTAGAATAATGGAAACATTGAAAACAAATTGTTTCTCAAGTGGGAGAAGGGTAAGGGCAAGGTTCCTGGAGTTTCAGTTACTCTTTTCCTGATGTGGAGAAGAGATTGAGGGATAAAATTAAGAGACTAAATTAAATACGGAAGGTAACAATAGAATGTTAAATTGTGCCCATTTTAATCTCAGAGGAATACAGAAATGACAATTTTGTCTGACTAAAGGAATAAAAACTTAAAGTCTGGAATCTTGGATCATGACAGATTCAGTTCTGTACTACTACTCTAAACTGACATGGGTAGAAAGTATGTTGCAGGTATTCTGGGGAATCTCTCTGTTTTTAGCTAACCTGCATTGGAAAGAACCAAGTCATGCGGACAAACTACTGGTCTGCACTTCTGCAGAGAGGTCTTCAAAAATAAGTCCGTCTGAGGATGTTACAAAAATACAATTTCAGATATTTATGTTCTTTTGATTAATTTTTGTATAATTACTGAAATACTGCTAGATGAAATGGTATGATATCTGCAATTTGATTCAGTGAAGGGATGGAGGGAGGAGGGGAGTGGTTGGGGATATAAATATGAGATTGGCCATTAGCTGTTAATTGTTGAAACTCAATGTTAGTTACATGGGGGCTCATTAAAGTTTTTTCTCTTATTTAATTTTTTATTTTTGTTTTTCTTTTTTTTTTAGTGGCTGGCTGGTACAGGGATCAAACCCTTGACCTTGGTGTTATCAGCACCACACTCTAACCAACTTAGCTAACTGGCCAGCCCCTCTATTTATTTTAAACATTGGAATTTTTTCATAAAAAATATTTTGTGCAGCACACTTTTCCTCACTGATATTTGGAAAAGTCTGAATATTGAATATTAAGATATTATTATTATATGTAATATATATGTATATGAGCAGACAAGAAGTGATTATAAATTGCATGCAGACAAGTTGGCTATTTTTCTCTTTAAAGAAGAATTTTAATAGCCCGACTGTAATAACAATTGAATGTTACAATAAGCTCCTTGGAGACCCCAAGACCAACCCAAGATTTGATGATTTGCTGAAGGAGTCACAGGACTCAGCCAACAGTCTTACAGCTATGATTTATTACAGCAAAAGCATACAATGTAAAATCAGCTAAGGAAGGGAAAGGAACATGGGGCATAGTACAGAGGAAACAAGACTCAAGCTTCCAAGAGCCCTCGTGGAGTCACACGGATGTGCTTCATTCCTCCACAATGAGTTGCGATCACAGGTGTGAAATGTTATCTACCAGGGAAGCTCTTTAGAGACTCAGTGCCCAAGGTTTTTATTGGGAGCTGTTCATGTAGGTACTGTCTGCCTGGCACATAACAAAATTCCAGACCCAAAGAAGGAGAGTAAGTGCTCAGCTTAAACCACCTGCTTTAGACATATTGGTTGGGCATAGTGAGCTGTTCATATCAGGGAATAGTGGAAGCCCTGCTGCAATCCAAGTCCCGGATTGCCAGTAAAGGGGCAGCTTTTCCAGCAGGTCTTTCTAAGCCTTGCAGTCTTAGGCCTACTGTGTGAACTTTTTTCCTCACAAGAGCTGTAAGAACAGTTTATCTTTTGGAGACCAGAGATTGGACTGTGTGTGGTTTGATGATTTTATTATAAATGTTACAGAATGTAGTTTTTTCCCTCTCCTCTGAAATATAAAATGTTTTTTTCTTAGCTACTGAAACATAAAGACAAAATCACAACCCTTAGAGAGTTAATTGATAATGAAAAAGCATTTCAAGATCATATTATTGAGGTGAGTTTAACATTTATTATGAACTGTCTTTACCATACAAAAATCGATTTCAGATATTTATATTCTTTTGGTAAATTTGTTGAAGTCCTTCTAGATCTAAGTTCTATAATTCTATGCTTCCAGCCAGTGATGATTTTTAGACTAATTATTTATTGTCAGATGTTCCAAGGAGTGTGAAAGTATTGAAAATGAGCACAAATATATTTAATCTCAGGTAAGAGACTTTGATTCGAATGAAGCCAAGAATGTCAGAGATGTACCTATCATATTGGCAGCCAAACTGGATAAGTACCACAGTCTAAATGAGGAGCTTGATTTCTTGGTAAGAAAGACCTTTTGTTACCTTGATATCGTTTTTGTACACACACCATTTTACTTACAAGTTTTAAGAAATTATAAACCTTCAAAAAATTTGCTCATTAAAATGGTCACACACTGATTGCCAGTATTATTCACGCACAAAAGTACGCAATTTATGTTTGCATTTTTAGGTTTTAAATTTTTAAATATTGTCCCACCTGGTTTCTGTTTAGACTAATAAGATTTATTTCTTTCAAAATGCAGAAATAAAAAGATATGGGCTATTTTTCATAATGGATGAAGCACATTTATATTGTTATATGTGCCACCATAATAGCTATGCACAGCAACCATAACTAAGGGGTGCTTTGGGAAATAGCACTCACAGTTTACTTTAGATGGCATGTAAAGATAAAGTCAGATAAAACAGGAAATATGTGTTAGAACAAAATTAAAATAGAGCCTTCATATGTAGATAGTTACAGAGCAATTGAACAATTCAGTTGGGTCTCATCAGAATGAAAAATACTATTAACATAATTGATTTTTAATAGCAGTTAATTAGAGAAGTCTATCATATTTGTCAAATATTAAAAAGCAGCATTCTGTATTAAATTTATTCCACACCAATTCATCTGTAGGAGAAAAGAGAAAGCCCAATGAAGCAATGGTTCAAAGGTTTCTTCTTTTCTAATTCATTAATTTTTTTTCATTCACTAAGTAATATCGACTTCCCACAGAAGCTTAAGGAATGCTAGTCACTGTGGAGATAGAAAGCTAAATCAAACATAAGCCCTGTCTCTAAGGAATCTAGAAAAAAAGATAAAATTCATAAATAACTGTTTACAGGGAGTAAACAGAAAGTTTTTAGAAAAGAGATACAGTGACTGGCACCTGACATAGTAGGTGTTTGTCAAATGACTGGAGTTCAGAAGAGAAGAGATGATTTCCAAGTGGGAGGATCATGGAAGACTTTGCTAAGGAGTGGCCGTTGGACCAGTAAGGTTTGGGCATAGAGAGACAAGAGGAGAGCGGTCAGTACCTTCTGTCATTCATTAGCAACTTCTATGCTTCAGGCCCTGGAGATACAAAGACAATGAGAGTGAACCTTAATCTTCCCAGCAATGGGAAGCTGAAGAGAACAACGATGCCAATGGCAGAGTGTCAGACATGCCAAGTTGCCTTCAAAATGCACAGCAGTCTTTGCTGTACAAACCGTGTCTCAGAGAAACTAACTAATCGACAAGGGAGAGTTCTTCATTGAAGAATGTTAGCTGTTAAAAGCAGAAGAAAAGGTACATCTGGAAAATTATATTTTGCATCCCTGTATAAAATAAGGAATCTAAACAATTATCATAATGGCTGCTAGTACCTTTAGGTTCAAGACTGATAGGGAAATTTAATGAATAGGTCAGACTGGCAAATACCTGAAGTCACTGATCAATCATGACCCTGCTAAAGGTGAGACAGGCAGACCTGTGCCTCCTGATGTGATGGAGAGGAGCACACAATACCATCTGTGACGTGACTGAACCCGAAAACTAGCCTCTGCACCAAACTACAAGAGGACAGGAAGTACAGTGGGTAAAGAATCGTATCAATGACACTGGGACAACAAATTCAGAATGTGGAGAATTCTAATAAATAAAAAATTGTCATGAGAAAAGGGAGGGAGAAGAGGAAAATAACTGTTATAGGCTGAAAGAGACTAGAGGCTTAAAGGACAAATCCTCCAAATGCAGTGTGTGAAACCCAGCAAAGCAACCGTAAAAAGATACTTGCGAGGTAAAAGTAGAAAATTGAACTCAGTCTGCATATTAGATAATATTGAGAAAGTATTGTTAATTTTAATAGATCTGACAGTGGTATCATTGTGTTTTTCAAAGTCATTATCTGTTAGAGATACATATTGAAGAGTATTTATGAGTGAATTAATATGACAAAGTTTGCTTTAAAATACTCCTGTAAAACGAAAAGGTGGCAGTGTGTAGGGTGGGGTTGGAGAGATACAAAACAATAATGGAAAAATGTTGATAATTGTTGAAGTTAAGTGATGGGTACATGGAAGTTCATTACCTTATCCCCTCTACTTTTGTATGTGCGACATTGTCCAAAATAGAAAGCGTTTTGTTTTTGTTTTTCTGAAGTGCAGGATGTGCTCCAGAAGGCTCACTCCTACTCTCTAAGGAACTCTGGGCTGACAGGCATTGGTCTGCTGGAGTTCAGTTTGATGGCTCACCCTCACCGGGGACGTTGTCACGTGCTTCTCTTGTGGGCCTTCTGATCCCTTGCCATTGGTTCTTCTTTACCCGTCTGACCCTGCCACCTGCTCCATTCACCTGACCTCCTCCATCCTGAGGCAGGGGCCTTCACTCCAGCTTTGCCTTCTGACTGGCTGTAGCATCCTGGGTGTTTCACTGTCAAGGGCAAGATGTTTCCTGATTCTAGAAGACCTTGATAAGGTTCACCAAAGTTAGGGGTTTGGTCAGAGGGAAAAAGGCAAGAATCCACGTAATGGTACTGATGTTCAGGGTTCAAGTTGGGCTTGTAGTAAGTTCCTCCTAGGTCCCATCTTCAGTAATTAGGAAGCTTTTTATAAAAGTAAAGTATCCTTTAAACAGTATTATAGAATAGTTAAATTTTAAAAACAAAAATGGTATCCTAAAACACACCACCTCAGTATGGCAATCCATAGATTACATAATGCATTTACCTAATTTATTATTTTGGTAGCCCTTAAAATTAGCAGTTTGTTAAATTGTAAAGAAAATATTATACTTAGAAGATAGCATATTCTGGGCCGGCCCGGTGGCGCACTGAAGAGTGCGCCACTTGGGAGCGCAGCGGTGCTCCCGCTGAGGGTTCGGATCCCATGTGGAGACCGGTTCCCGCTCACTGGCTGAGCGCAGTGCGGGCGCAACACCGAGGGTTGCGATCCCGTTACCAGTCAGTAAAAAAGACAAAAAGGAAAAAAAAAAACAAAAGAAGATAGCATATTCTTTTCATTTTCACATTCATCTCCCATAGTCACAAGAATAAGAAAAGAACAAATATTATGCAAAGTAAAAAATTACTGCCGTAGGAAAAATTTTCTAAGAGAGTCAAAAGAAAAAATTCAAATTCCAGTATTTCACAGTCCACCCAAACTATGAAAGATACTCACCATTCCTGAATTTGGCATAGTACTACCTTGAGAATACTTTATAGTTTGTGGGTCTCTCTGCTGCTGACCAATCTCCTGAGAAAGAGTCTAGGGTCACCGGAACTTGGGTCACACAAGTGGAAGGGCTATCCGGCCAGATGGAATCTTAGTTCCTCAGTTTCCATAGGAAGATGTCAACCTCACCACCTGTTTCCTTGTTTTCTCAAGCATCCTGGGCATTTTACAGTAGTCCTTCTGATATTCTGGCCCTATTCCTCACCTTCCTGGTTCTGATTTCCCTAAGTCCTATTCTAAAGCAAGTGCAGGAAACAATATTTGTATGACAGACTGTTGAAAAGTATCACATCAATCATATTTGCTGACCAACGATTAGCAAGAGCTTATTTAAGAGCTCTTGTATCTCTGAAGGAATATCTGTGCAGTCCTTTTGTTCCCCTAGTAGTTCCTCAGTAAAAAGAAAAACACATTTTACATCTTGATCGAATGCGTATATGCACACACAGCTGAAACACTGGATTTTTAAATTTTATTTTGTTCCATTTTATTTTTTATGTCAGTCATGAATTCATTTCACTGCTTAATAAGGAGCCACAGCTTGGATCATGTTTATTATCAGAAAGCTGCTGCTTGGAACATACAATCTCGGTCATCACAGAATTGCTTTTACTGAATAGTGTTTTCGTGTTAGGCCCTCAGCAATCCTAGTAAACATCTTTTTTATTTGCTGCAGAGAGAGAGTTGTTTCACTTAGTGCCAATTGCATGAGAACTTCCTTTGAGATCTCAGGTATGTTTTCATCACATGAATAATGAAAACCACGTAACTTACCAGATTTCCATTTCGTTTTAGCTACCCAGGAAGGTTATTACCAAATATATGGCACTGTAGTATATGTCTTAATTGTCTACATATCTGCATGTTGTTTTTCACATGCTATATCCATTCTGGTTTAATGTTTTGTTTTTATTTTATATTTAATGTTTACAATCGCAAAACCTTTGTGTAAATAATTGAGAAATTAATCAATCAGCCAGTCTTTATATATCACAATTTGCAAGGCTGATCGTAATGATGACTGGCTGGTCCACCATGATGGTGAATGTTACTTCTACCTTGACATACTTTCTCTGTAAGTTGATATTAGCAGAATGTAAGACAACCCTATATGAGTAAAGTGTTAATGCAAGTAAAAGCCTCTTAGAAAATTTTGAATTACAACCTAGATAGAGCTAAATACTCTGGCCGTATGGCCAGGCCACTTGCACCTCAAGTCATAGGGAGCCTCAGTGATCCTCTCAGGTGTGGTAGGCAGGATAATGGTCCCCCAAAGATGTCTACACCTAGTCCTCAGAGCATGGCAAAAAGGACTTTGCATCCCTAAATAAAGGAATCTAGGCAATTATGGCAAAAGTGACTTTGCACATGTGATTAAATAGAGGATCTTGAGATGTAGAGATAGATACTGGATTATCAAGGTGTATCCAGTCTAATCACTTGAGTTCTTAAAAGCAGAGAACCCCTTTTTAAGATGGCAACAGGTCTGGAGTGGCCGTGCCAGGAGACAGCGCGACCCTGAGAAGTGTGCGCTGTGATAC